>NC_133538.1:417171810-417472122 GCF_048544455.1 Silene latifolia | reverse complement strand
GGAGACTAACGGGGTTCTACGGTTGGCCCAATGTGGCGGATCGTCATCTATCTTGGGAGCTTCTTCGTTTACTTGGAAGACAATCGACGTTGCCGTGGGTGTGTATTGGGGATTTCAATGAGGTCCTTTTCTCAACTGAAATGAAAGGAGGACAGCGTCAACAGTGGCAAATGAATAATTTCCGGAATGCTATTGATGATTGCGGGCTTCGAGATGTACCATGGGAAGGTTATAATTTTTCGTGGGATAATGGTCAAGTGGGTGAGGATAATAGACAATGTATGCTCGATCGGGCTATGTGTTCGTCGCAGTGGATTGATATGTTCCCTTACGCAAGGCTTGTTTATTTAGATAGAGAATGGTCGGATCATGCGCCGATTAAACTTTATCTCGATAGAAGGGAGGTCCGTGGAGCTGCTGCACGAATTTTCAGGTTCGAACAGGCGTGGGTGGGTGATGAGGGTTGTAGTGAGGCTATTGAACGTGGGATAGAGAGGGGAGGGCAGGATGCAGGTCGTGTCCTGTCTGAGTGCGCAAGGGAGTTGGGGAAGTGGAAAGGGGTGCGGATATCTGACATTGGGCGGGACATTGGGAGGAAATGTAAACAATTGGCTAGAGTGAATGAAGGTGAGAGGACGGAGGATAATGTTCGGAAAAGGAGGAAGTTAGTTGCGGAATTGGCCGAGCTCCGTAGGAAAGAAGAACAATATTGGCGTCAGAGATCTCGTGCTCTTTGGCTGAAAGATGGTGACCGGAATACGAAATTTTTTCATACCCGAGCTGGAGAAAGGAGGAGGAAAAATACCATTCACAGGCTAGTTGATGATGACGGGAATGTTCACACAGGAGATGAGGATATTTCGAGCGTGGCTATGGCTTATTTTCAGTCCCTGTTTACGTCGTCTAACCCGCGAAATTTTGAGGTCTTGGAGAGCTTGGGGCAGCGGGTGTCGCAGGATATGAATAATATGTTGAGGCAGGAATATAAAGAAGAGGATGTGATCGAGGCATTGAATCAAATGCACCCGTTAAAAGCGCCGGGACCGGACGGTATGAATGGGTTATTCTTCCAAACTTATTGGGGTTCAGTGGGTTCGGTGGTGGTGAGTACAGTTCTTGACATTTTGCGTGGGAATAGGATGCCAACGGAGTTCAATAAAACCAATATCGTGTTAATTCCCAAAAAGAAAGCCCCGGATAAAGTGAGCGATTTTCGACCGATAAGTCTTTGCAATGTTATCTATAAATTGGTGTCCAAGGTTTTAGCAAATCGACTGAAATTATTTCTTGGGGACATTGTCTCGGAAAACCAGAGCGCCTTTACTCCAGGAAGATTTATCTCGGATAATGTGCTTACTGCGTTCGAATTGTTTCACTTTATGAAAAACTCGAAAAATAGGGAGGGGTTCATGGCTATCAAACTTGACATGGCTAAGGCATACGATAGGATTGAATGGAGTTTTTTGGAGAAGGTTTTGAACACGATGGGTTTTGAGCGAAATTGGGTGGACCGGGTTATGGCTTGTGTTACGACGGTTTCTTTTTCGGTGCTTATTAATGGTACCCCATCTCACAGTTTTCGGCCAACAAGAGGATTACGACAAGGAGACCCATTATCGCCATATCTTTTTATCTTGTGCGCTGAAGTGCTATCCGGGCTGATGAGGAAAGCGGTGGAAGAAGGGAGCCTTCACGGTATTCGGGTTACGCATGATGCGCCGGCTGTTTCGCATCTCTTATTTGCTGATGACAGCATTTTCTTTGCGAGAGCGAATTTGGGTGAGGCTGACACGATCAACTCTATACTGCGCAATTATGAGGAGGCATCGGGCCACTTGTCGATCGAATAAGTCGACGGTGTCCTTTAGCAAGGGTGTGCCGATACAACAGAGGAGTAATCTTGCTACCCGGCTGTGCATTACTGAGGTTGAGGAACACTCCAGGTACTTGGGGCTTCCTACGGTGGTAGGAAGATCAAAGAAATGCTTAACGGATATTCTTCGAGACAAGTTAAGCAAGCGACTCAGCGGTTGGCGTGGAAAGACTTTGTCTAGGGCTGGTAAGGAGGTTCTCATAAAGGCAGTGGCCAATTCACTCCCTACCTATGTACTGAGTATTTTTAAAATTCCCGTCAACTTTTGTGATGAGCTGCGGTCTTTGATCTCCCGATTCTGGTGGGGGCATGAGGAAGGCAAGAGAGGTATAAGTTGGGTGGCCTGGCGACGTATGTGCCTACCGAAGGGGATGGGTGGGCTGGGTTTCAGAGATTTCCACTTGTTTAACTTGGCTTTGCTTGGGAAGCAAGTGTGGCGGCTGACGACGGAGACTGAAGGATTGTGGGCAAGAATTATGCGAGCTCGTTATTACCCAAACGGGTCATTTGCCACGGCGGGGCTGGGGTACAACCCGAGCTACACCTGGAGAGGTATTATTGAGGCACGAGCTGCTATTGAGGGTGGGTTGAGGAGGCGAGTGGGGGATGGGTTGTCAACGAGGATTTGGTCGGATGCTTGGATTCCGGGCTCGCAATCAGGAAGGGTGATTTCTCCTTGCAGTCCTGGGCGTGAAAATCTTTTGGTGGCGGAATTAATTGATAGTAACGGTTGGAGGGAGGATATGTTAACAGCGTTTTTCTTGCCTTTCGAAAGAGAACGGATCCGTAGCATTAGGCTCAGCGGGAATAGGCCGTGTGATGCGTGGTATTGGTGTCGAGAGAAGGATGGCATGTATTCGGTTAAATCCGCCTATAGAGCTTTGGCAGGGGAGAAGGATGCTCTTGAATGGGGAGAAGCGTCGGATTGGGAAAGGGAGAAATGGTTATGGAATAGGTTGTGGAATGTCCCGGTATGGCCTCGAGTGAAGCTCTTCTTCTGGCAGCTGTGCAGCGAAGCGTTAGCGACTAGAGCGAACATCGCCACTCGGGTGCGAGGTGAGATTTCTTTTTGCTCTTTTTGTTCTTCTTCTCATGAAACCAGTGTTCATTTATTTCGTGATTGTCACATTGCCAAGAGGGTTTGGGAGGGGCTTGGGCTCGATGGTGAGGAGGATGAAGGAGGGGGTCTTAGGGATTGGGTGGAAGCGAGGTGGAGGGAGTACGGGTTGAGGGAGCAGGCGAAGTTTATGGTGGGGTGTTGGGCATTGTGGGAGCACAGGAATAAGGTTGTTTTTGAACAAAGGGAGACGGACCCGAGGGGAATCATTAAGCGGGCCATGGACGTGTTGGACGAGATCGATAATGGAGGTGTGATTCAAAGGCGAGAAGGTGGAGGAGGGGAACGAGGAGGGGGCAGGGAGAGGAGCTCGGGCTGGACGGCGCCAAGGGATGGGCACGTGAAGATCAATGCAGATGCCGGGGTGAAGGAGGGTGAGGGCGTGAGTCTTGGGATTGTATGCAGGGAAGGGAATGGCCGGGTTTTGTGGGGTTTGTCTTATGTGCAGGAACAATTATGGGAAGTGTCAGTGGCGGAGGCGGTGGCGATTCTCGAAGGGGTCAAGGAAGCGAGGAGGAGAGGCCATACACGCATAATTGTGGAAAGCGACTGTGCACCGGTGATTGAGGCTCTGAAACGGAAGTCGAAAGGAAGGAGTATGCTAGCTCTAGTGTTAGATGATATTTTTCATGAATGTAATTTTTTTGATTCAGTAATGTGGTCGTTTACGAGTCGGATAAACAATAGTGTAGCTCATGCTTTAGCTCATGTTAGTCCTAGAGTCGTTGGGAGAGTCATGTGGTCGGATATACTACCGCCGATCGCGAACAATGCTGTATCTTTTGATTTATCGTCATTATAGTAAAACCTTCGGGTTTTCACCTCAAAAAAAAAAAAAAAAACATTAATACTGGCCCAAATACATACCCGTGCAATTTTGCACGGGTTTAAAACTAGTATCTCTCTATTAAGGTTTACTAGGCTTTTTGTTTGTGTATTATTTTTTGCAAGTTGGTTTATCCAAAAGATTTGTAGCTTCAAATGAAATAAATACCTGGGAATGAGAGGGACTGTGTCTTTTATATACAGGAAGGATTGATTTCCTTTCATTTTTTTATCATTATTATTTGATGAATTGACTTGAAACGACGCACTTCACTCGGACCAGTTTTGTTTCTTTATTCACGTGTTTCATGTGTTGCTAGTTGCTACTTGCTAGTACTACGGTAAGAGTTATTGATAATACAACTCGATTTATCTTCATCCAACATGGTCACAGATGATTCCATCGCCTCACATGGCAATAGTTTTATTTACAGTAATAATATTAAGATATTAATCCATCAATCAATCATAATATATACTCGTGTATATATATATATATATATATATATATATATATATATATATATATATATATGCAACCGGTGAGTCTATGTATATTAGGCGAATCTGTCCCGTGATTATCCACCATTAGATTTGTGATTAAATTAGCGGCTGAGATTAATGTAGAACCAAGTATATAACCTACGTTATTAGCAATGACAGTCATAATCACGCGTTCACTTTCTGTCTCTTCATTCACTCTCTTCCTCTCTCTACGAATTTCTCTGTTTCCTTTCTTTGTTCTCACGTAAACAAAAATCCAACAAATTCACGAATCAATTCCTATTCAACAATTCTTATTCAACATTTCAATCAATTTTCTGTCATATCGTTCAATTCAATCAACCTAATTTTGATTTTCACTTTCTTTTCGAATTCAGTCCGCTCATACAATTCCTTTTTGCTTGTTTTTGGCTTTTTTGTTGCTATTATGGATTCCGATTCTACAGAGAACAACATGCGCGCAGGTAATTTCATGAATCCTTTGCTTTTTAAGTTTTTCGTTCTTCGATTTCATGTTTCAATGATGTTAAATTGATTTCGCAATGCAGTTTCTGTCGATACTTTTTATAGCTACTATTACGTTTCACTTATCATCAACAATCGTGCGACATCGTGTTGAATTCTGTTATTTAAACTCGAGATTACGCTTATTCGCTTATTCGCACCAGATATAGATTTTTTGCCTGCTCGTATGCAATGTTTGGATTGAATTGATGTAGGTATACAACTTAATTGCAATTATGATTTTCAATTTCTCATGCGAGTTTCTCTGACTTGTAATTTGTCTCCTATTTCACATTAATTTTTAAACATCAACTGAATCTCAGGTCAATGAATTTAGAGGGATTTAGATTATATGTGTTCTGGGTGTTTCTCAAAAAAAAAAAAATACAGAGTTCTGACATAGTCACATTCAAACCTTTATTTGCTTTCATGAAAACTGTAGTAATTCTGTGGATTAAATTAGCGTACGTTACATATTCGTCACTTGTTACTGTACTTGCATTATATAACATTAACACTTGCTGTCAGCACTTTATTTGAAATCATTGTGGAACAGTGTTACTATATAACTCTGTCACTACCTTCTTTTGATGAAGTTTTAGCTGAATAATAGTGTTATTCCCACTTTAAAATTGCAGAGTCTGTTACTGTTAATAGACGCCATATTTCTGTTCTGGTGTCAATTCTTGTGCACTTATATTGTGACAGTAACAGTGTTACTGTAACATTACTTCCTTTTGCAGTCTTGCTCGTCTATTTATATCAATAATACTCCCCTTTCCCTTTCATATTACAGAATCTAGTATTGTCAATCCGGTCCATTCTACGCCAATCGCACAACATCACTCTAATGCTCAACCAAATAATCAGCTTGTTTTGTCTCATACACCAAATGGAAGCGACCGGTGGATTCGTGTAGTTGAGAGCAAGTTCATACCAACAATTGATATAGTTTTCAGCTCACTTTGTAACACCCTCACATACCAAGGTGCCTGACCAAGACCACCCTAGCATGGGAGACTGCTACCATCTCGGTTTTCCGAGGCTAGTATATCAAAGTTACCATTCCAAAACAACAATTTTTAAGGTATAACGAATTAATGCTTACATGTTCCAAAACCAATTCCAAAAACAATGTTCACTAGTACTGTAACACCCCCTCATACCAAGGTACCTTACCAAGGACTACCCTAGCATGAAAGGCTGTTACCATCTCGGTTTCCCGAGGTTAGTATATCAAAGTTACCAATTCCAAACAACCTTTATTAAAGTATAAAGAGGTAGTGATTACATGTTTCCAACACTAAACCAAAGTATAACTGTGAAAAGTCTAAAAACTACAAAGAATGCAAGCTAAGTCTCTTGACGGCGGAAGCTAGACTTGAGTGATGACTCCCCATGACTGTCCCATAGCTAAACATCTGCATTACCTGTCATAATCTGCTCACCATCCCCGAATGGATCACCCCAGGTTTTACAAAACAACAACAACGGGGTCAGTACCGTTCAATCAAGATAAGAGAAATAAACAATGTAACCGGCTGATCATCCTCCATCCCCGGTCTCCCGATCTCACACAGTAACCGACTACACACCGAAGTGTGTAGCCCTGCCAGATTACCCATCGCAACAGGTAATCCTCGCCGCCAGTGGGTGACCGCAGCCCATCCCCCACCTAGTTCAGCTCATCAACGAGCGACTAACAATCCCTGTCCCTTAATGTGCACATCCCCTCCCGTGACGGGTTCCACGGAGGGCGAACGAGGGTGTGAAGCCACTCCCGCAAGTGACTCCACCACTACCATCACAACATTGTCACAACCACCACCACACCAACACTCCGATGATCAGCAGACAATAATCATACACAATACACAAACATCTTAAATCAATTAGACAGAACTGAGTAGGAAAACCCTACCTTTTCGCAATCCGCTACGCTGCAATCAATCATACAAATGCACAACTAGTAACACATCATAACCTACAACAACGATAATCAACAATCAACAACATATGATGACCAAAACCCTAAACCCCCAAATTAACCAAATTAGGGTTTGTTAACTTATAAGAATGACAATAGATGAACAAGGATAAGACACTTACTACGGCGATTGACACGGAATGAGATGATAGAACCCACAATCGACGACCTTTTACTTGGAATTGATGAAGATGATTAGAGAAGAATGAACGTAGTTTATGTTTTTGGGGAGAAATGATTTTAGAAACTGACGAACGATTATATATAACCTCTAATCATTTTAACCAAAACCGCGGAAAAATACCCGTCAGGCCGGATACTCGGTCGAGTATAGGGTATACTCGGCCGAGTATCCTCTACTCGGTCGAGTATTACCCATATACTGCCGAGTATTCTGAAGCGTAAGCCAAACAGAATACCCAACACACTTTACTGGACCGAGTAGGCCATACTCGGTCGAGTACCAACCTATAAAATCCGTAGTATTACAGTCTTCCCCCCTTAAAAAGAACTTCGTCCCCGAAGTTCCAACCCAACCTATAAAACATGGACACCTAACACCAACTCCACTAACCACGCTTACTAGATAACATATCCTCTCGATATTGACTCTATAATATTATCGAATAACCACAATATAATGTTGCCAACCTTGTCTCACTTCCATAACACTCAATAGCACTCAATACCAAGACAATCCACAAAAGAAGATTAACCATCAAAACGGAATGTTACATTCTACCACCCTTAAAACGAACTTCGTCCTCGAAGTTTACTCACTCCTAACATCATACTACTACGAACACCGCCATAACCTGTAATAAAATCAACCACATCACGAATCCATCATTTACTCTACACCAACACTCAAACTTCCAATTGCAACCGTATGACCATCAACTCTCTTGTCTCCTCCTACCCTCTTAAGATAAGTGTTACACCCTCGTAATTCGCTAATACTAGGCCCTTTGCTATGCCTCCCATGAACCTCATTACCACCGCATGTCAACGATCACCCACTATAACCTCAACACCTACAACCATTCCTATGACCATGACTCTCTTTCTTTAACAGTTCTCGTGCCTCAATTATTCGGTACTCCCATAACATATATCATAAAATCCTCAGTATAGCCACTACTCCATCTCTTCTACATTACCACAACATGATATTCTTCTATATACATATACACTCATCTCCACAATATTATCTCACAATCCTCAAGTGTTACACATACTTACATTAGCTTCTCAAGTTCATCTTCTTTATTACCACAAACTCACCCTTGATTGAACATCATACTAAGTCCCAAAACTCCGTACTCGCTGCCCCAAGAAAAGGTGTTAAACCACATGTAGTTTCAGTTCAATATCACACATGCTCCACAATTCTCTTGCCACAACTATGTCCACCAATGCCTCATCTAAAACAAGTTCAAAAGTACTCTAACAACCTCCCATAACTGTGTCCCACGAACAGATTTCTACTATACCATGACCACAATAGAACCATACCCAACTCTTTTTTTTTTCATATCATATTCTATGAAAACCAACAGAACAATACCCATACCGACACTGGTAAGACACATCGGGAACAAAAACAACGGTCTATATGCCCCGGCCGACACTGACAAGTAACAACAGTAAACAAACAACAATTTATGATAACACGAAAATACTCGTATCACAACACGAATTACCGTGCCCCGATCACCACTCGAAGCACAACAACCATATCAATAACCATCACAACTTTTACAATCTCGTAACGCTGACTGAGTACCACTTCCTAGACCAGAAGACTTTCTTAAACTTGTTCTACGAGATCACGACGCAACATAATAGACGGGATCACAAATACCAACCTTATGAATATTATCAATACCATGACTCTTGAGGCCGGAACCTCACACCATTACTTACAGATATCATACATACACATATAAGTATAACATATGACGCGGAACACACATATAACGACTCGTAACTATCACGCCACACCATTACTCGTGAGGCCAGGACCTCACACAAAGCTTTACACACCTCATGGACCCATAATCGAGTTTAAGAAGCCAATCCTGATCACGTAAGTTACCACTTGACAATGACTATGTCTCATCCGGACTTAACTCAGGTGCCCTTCATAACATATCCTCTCCTACACCCAGTTATCAACACCGGCGAACGTAACATATCATCAGTACCCAACTACAAGCGAACACCTCATATATCCACATCTTATACTCCCTCACACCCAAACATACTAATCACCTCCACAAGATCAACCTCATTAGAACAACTAACTTCCCTAAAGTAACATCATCCTCAACCACTAGTGACAGTACTATGACACCAACATCCCTCAAGTGACTACTCTCTCACTATCACTTCTTAATATAACAATCCATTTCCTCTCTTTGGTTGTCATCCCAAATAACGAACACCATCTCCATCAACAAAATTTTACTTCAACATTCTTTCAAATTTGATCCTTTATCGTATCGTCACCTAACTCAAATCTCATATTGTGAAAACACCGTGCCAACTTCATACTCCCTTAATACCTCAAACTCGACGGCCAACATGTTGTCCTGAACTCCTATATAAATATTAACTCACCTTCTCTCATAGTTCTATCGTGCATTTCCATGATTCCTTACTTTCATGTCCCATAACTTTGGTCAACGTTCCCTCACTTACTTCCATCCAATAATAACGATTAATAATTCATCTCATTCCTTCTCCTACCTAACCCTTTAGTAATATGATTACCTTCTTGTTACTCCACGACTCACATTCCATTAATTCATATCAATTTCTTCTCATTCTTTTTTATCACTTATCCCCTTTCATCTCGCTTCTCACACTCCCTTGTCACCAACAAGTCCACACACCAACGGTTACTCTTCAATTGATCGTATCTCCCTTTCGTATCTCTAGAACCCAAAGTTCACCTCATACCGATAATTGTCCAAGGAATTACACACTAGGCACACCTCTAGATATTCCAAATTCCCAAACTTGACCACTATCTACACAACGCGGCATAACTCGATCTCATTACGCATCATTCGTTTTCGTCCCTCTATAACGACCTTTCATCACATATAATCCTAACCAACACAATTCTAATCGTTTCCCTCCATAAATCCTTACACATCCCAATATGCCATTAGTCGTATCCCTCATCTCAATCTTTAATTCTCACGTTTCTTTAAACTTACATCACTTTTGCCCATATATGTACTTACTTCTATATTACTTAACACATGACTATCTTACTCACCATACCTCACAAAACATGCTCTTTACCTCGATTAACTCATCAATCTTCCCTCTCTTTTGTTTCCACTATCCCTCACGACCACATATAACTCATGTCCTTTCTATCCAACACGTATTCCTTACAAGCCGGCATTCTCCCTATCATAACATTGGGTAACTTACGTATTAAGACCGTCACATATACGAAAGAATGCGTTAAGACTCAAAACGTACATGTGTACATACCCTAGAACTCAAAACAATGTAAGAGCATAGTTACCGACTCACAATTTAAGGCGAAAATATAGCCACCGACTCAAAATAGCCGCCCACTGAGGTACTCGGTCGAGTACATAGCATACTAGGTCGAGTACAGGATACTCGGTCGAGTAACTATATTACTCGGCCGAGTTTTCAACCCCAGAAGCGAACGTAATTATCACAGAGTATTACTCGGTCGAGTATTGGGAATACTCGGCCGAGTAGCCCTTACTCGGTCGAGTATTACTTTACTCGGTCGAGTACCAACACAATTCTCAAAGATCGTCCGGTTTTCAGAAACAGTCATATCTCACTCGTTACTTGGTTGTTTTGGGCGTGTGACCTATCGTTAGAATCGTAAGAAGACAAGCTATCACCTCAACTTAGAATTACAGCAATATCATTTCTAAAACTCAAATTATGACAGTTTTAAGACAACCCTTCCATAATCGATCATCATACAAATCAAATTTCCTACACCAAAAAAATTTGAACATGCATAAGGCAATGACAACAACAAAATATTTCAAGAAACAAGTACATAATTGAACTCTTATCATACCCACATGCAAATGTAAACATAACATTCATATATATATATAGACACATGCCCTTAATCACATGCTACTACCAACAAACCAAACATTAACATCATCATGATCATATAGACACATCCTACCTCACATTACATATACTCCAATTTCATATTTCGTTAACACAATTAAACAAGATTTTCCATCTATATATGACACTCCACACCCCGTTTCAAAAGCCAAGCAGTAACCACATAACATGCTTCAGGTTCTGTCACACACAACTACGCAATTCCTTTACCATATACCACCATGGTCAGATCCTTTCATTTCATCCAACAACTATAAAAGGCTCAAGTTACAAATATTACACACACATGACTCAAACATACAAAATTTCCCCCCATGTGACCGGTTTGAGATCGTAAGGGACTTAGTGCGACTCCGGGACGTCTCCCAAGTCTTTGCGGTAGCTCCAAACAACTCTCCCCGGGTTCATTTTATTTAGACTCCCTAAGTTCATTGGGTTCATTTGTTTCAAGTGCCGGAATCTTCGGCTCTGATACCACTTTGTAACACCCCCTCATACCAAGGTACCTTACCAAGGACTACCCTAGCATGAAAGGCTGTTACCATCTCGGTTTCCCGAGGTTAGTATATCAAAGTTACCAATTCCAAACAACCTTTATTAAAGTATAAAGAGTTAGTGATTACATGTTTCCAACACTAAACCAAAGTTTAACTGTGAAAGGTCTAACAACTACAAAGAATGCAAGCTAAGTCTCTTGACGGCGGAAGCTAGACTTGAGTGATGACTCCCCATGACTGTCCCATAGCTAATCATCTGCATTATCTGTCATAATCTGCTCACCATCCCCGAATGGATCACCGCAGGTTTTACAAAACAACAACAACGGAGTCAGTACCGTTCAATCAAGATAAGACAAACAAACAATGTAACCGGTTGATCATCCTCCATCCCCGGTCTCCCGATCTCACACAGTAACCGACTACACACCGAAGTGTGTAGCCCAGCCAGATTACCCATCGCAACAGGTAATCCTTGCCGCCAGTGGGTGACCGCAGCCCATCCTCACCTAGTCCAGCTCATCAACGAGTGACTAACAATCCCTGTCCCTTAATGTGCACATCCCCTCCCGTGACGGGTTCCACGGAGGGCGAACGAGGGTGTGAAGCCACTCCCACAAGTGACTCCACCACAATCATCACAACATCGTCACAACCACCACCACACCAACACTCCGATGATCAGCAGACAACAATCATACACAATACACAAACATCTTAAATCAATTAGACAGAACTGAGTAGGAAAACCCTCCCTTTTCGCAATCCGCTACGCTGCAATCAATCAAATAAATGCACAACTAGTAACACATTATCACCTACAACAACGATAATCAACAATCAACAACATATGATGACCAAAACCCTAAACCCCCAAATTAACCAAATTAGGGTTTGTTAACTTATAAGAATGACAATAGATGAACAAGGATAAGACACTTACTACGACGATTGACACGGAATGAGATGCTAGAACCCACAATCGACGACCTTTGACTTGGAATTGATGAAGATGATTAGAGAAGAATGAACGTAGTTTATGTTTTTGGGGAGAAATGATTTTTGAAACTGACGAACGATTATATATAACCTCTAATCATTTTAACCAAAATCGCGGAAATAATACCCGTCAGGCCGGATACTCGGTCGAGTATAGGGTATACTTGGCCGAGTATCCTCTACTCGGTCGAGTATTATCCATACTCGGCCGAGTATTCTTGGGCAGAAGCCAAACAGAATACCCAACACACTTTACTCGACCAAGTAGGCCATACTCGGTCGAGTACCAGCCTATAAAATCCGTAGTATTACAAGTACTCAAACAACTGAAACTATAAAGATAAATCTCATGACAGCGGATGCTAGACTCGAGTGATGACTCCCCATCTCGTCCCCAAAGCTAATAATCATCATCACTTGTCATAATCTACTCACCATTCCCGAATGGATCACCACAGATTTTACAAAACAACAACGGGGTCAGTTTACTGCATAATCAAAATAAGACAAGTACGATAAGATAAACAGTTGATCATCATCCACCTCCAACTACCAATCACAACATGTAACTGACTACACACTAAAGTGTGTAACCCTGCCAGTGGGGGACCGTAGTCGTACCCACCTAAACCCCCGCTCATCAACGAGCGATAACCCTGTCCATTAATGTGCACATCCTCTCCTGTGGCGGGTTCCACAGAGGGCGAAACTAGGGCGTGAAGCCACTCCCGTAAGTGACTCCACTCAGCCGAGGACGCACCTCGCGAACATCACCAACAACCATCACAACACCACCACCAAACTCCAATCCAACAACAACAACAGATAATCATGATATCAATCGTACAAACAATTACACCACAATCTTAAATCAATTAAACAGTAAACCGAGTAGGGAAACCCTACCATTTCTCAATCCAAGCACACATAAGCAATCAATAACAATTCCCCATGACACCGTCACCTACACACAATAATCACATAATTCCAATTACCACATGCCACAACCCCTTTCCCCCAAAACACAAATTAGGGCAAAACCCTAAAAGACAAATTAATGAAACTTATGAAATCAGAGGCTTACCGACACCATTGACGCAAGGAAAGATGAACGAGACTCACGAACGATCCACGCAAATGAGAGAGAGATATTTGGAGAAGATTAGAGTTACGTTGTACTGCTTAGGTTTTGTTAAAATGATTAGAAACTGTAAATTGCGTCTTAAATAACTCTAATCCTTTCTAAATCAAACCGCGGAATTAATACCCGTCAGACCGGATACTCGGTCGAGTATAGAGTATACTCGGTCGAGTATCTTCTAATCGGTCGAGTATTCCCATACTCGGCCGAGTATTCTTGGGCAGTAAACTGTCCAGAAACACGCGACACACTTACTCGGCCGAGTAAGCCATATTCAGCCGAGTAACAGACTTAGAAAACCGTGGTATTACAGTCTTCCCTCCTTAAAAATAACTTCGTCCCCGAAGTTCCAACCCAAACTATAAAACATGTATACCTAACACTAACTCCACCAACCACGATTACTTCCATAATATGGCTCACGATATCGTCTCAACTACAGCATAGTCTCTCAATACTAACTCCATAGTACTATCGAATACCCACAACATAAGTGTTTCCAACTCTATCTTACCTCTATAACGCTCACTAGCAACTCAATACCAAGATAATCCACCAGACAAGATCAACCACCAAAACGCAATGTTACATTCTACCACCCTTAAAACGAACTTTGTCCTCGAAGTTTACTCACACACATAAACATCATCACCCAATCTGTTAACACTATCGAAGTTTACTCACACTCCTAAACATCATACTACTACAAGCACTGCCATTACCTGTAATAAAATCGACCATCACACAAATCCATCCTTATTCAACACCAACACTCAAACTTCCAATTGCAACCTGTATGACCATCAAACTATCTTGTCGCATCCTACTCCTCTTAAGATAAATGTTACGTCCTCGTAACTCACTAATACTAGGTCCTTTGCTATACCTCCCATAATCCTCATTACCACCGCATGTCAACGATAACCCACTATAACCTCAATACCTACAATCATTCCTATATCCAAGGCTCTCTTTCTCTAACAGTTCTCGTGCCTCCAATCATTCTGCACTCCATCTAACCTATATCATAACATCCTCGGTACTACTCCATCTCTTCAACATTACCGCCAAATGATATACTTCTTTATACATGCACTTATTTCCACAATCATAACACGATCCAGGATTGTTATAAACACTCACACTAGATCCTCAAGTTCTCCTGTTTATTGCCGTAAAACTCATCCATAGCTCAAAATAATACTAGTTCCCAACACCTTATACTCACTGTCCGAATAAAGATCACGAACCACTTGCCGCTTCCAGCTCAGCACACACCCATTCCACAAAACTCTTGCCACAACTATGTCCCAATAACAGAATATCATTATACCATGACAACAACGGAAACATACGCAACTTTCTTCCATATGCTACTCTACCCTCACTCCCAAGTCGAAACTAGTAAGAAACATTAATAAACAAAACAACACTCTATATGCCCAGACCGACACTGACAGCAAACAGTAGTAAACAAACCACAATCTATATAACTGATATATACTTTCGAAAGTTCGTCTTATCAGTAAATAAACAACAATCTATATAACCGTGCCCGGATTGCCACTCGAGGCACAACAACTATATCGATAGTCATCGCAACTTTTACAATCCCATAACAGTGACTCAGTACAACTTCCTTGACCAAAAGACTTTCTCAAAACCGCTTTACTAGATCACAACGTAACATATTACACGGAATAACGTATAACTACTTATAACTATCACACCATACCATTACTCGTGAGGTCAGAACCTCACACAAACATTTACACATATCATGGACCCATAAACAAATCTAACTATCCAATCTTGATCACGTAAGTTACCACTTGGTATAGGATATCTTTCACCCGAGATTAACTCACATGCCTTTCATAACATGTCCTCCCATCCGCACAATTATCACCATCCGACAAACGTAACCATATCATAAGTACCCAATTACTAGCAAACACCTCCTATCTCCACATATTATACTCCCTCACATCCCTCACATCCCTACATACCAATCAGGCCTCCACAAAATCAACCTCTTTAGAACAACTAACTTCCCTATATAAAATCATCCTCAACCACTAGTGACAACACTACGATACCACCATCCTTCACGTGACTACTCTCTCACTATCACTTCTTAATAGAACAATCGTTTCCTCTCTTTGGTTGTCATCCCTATAACGAACATCAAATCCGCCAACAAAATTTACCTCAACATTCTTTCCAATTCTATCCTTTATCGTATCGTCACCTAACTCTCCACCAAAATCTCATGTTTTGCAAACACTCTACCAGCTTCTTACTCCCTTAATACCTCGAAACTCACGGTTAATCATGTCGTCCTGAACTCCTATATAACCATTAACTCACACCCTCTCATAATGCTATCGTGCATTTCCATGATTTCTTACTTTCATGTTCCGTAACTTTGGTCAACGTTCTCCCAACTTACTTCCATCTAATAATACCAATTAATAATTCATCTCCTTCCTTCTTCTACCTAACTCCTTAGTAATCCGATTACCTTCTTGCTGCTCCATAACTCAAATTCCATTAATTTATATCATTATCTTCTCATTCTTTCTTATCACTAATCCTCTCCCATTATACGACTCACTCACGCTTGTCATCAGTCCCCACAACTAACGGTTACCCTTTAATTAGTTGTATCTCCCCTTCGTGTCCCTAGAAAACCAACCATTCACCTCATACCGTTTATTGCCCAATGAATTATACACTAGGCTCACCTCTTGATAATCCAAATTCCCAAACTCAGTCATTATCTACAAATCCACGTTGCGACATAACTCCATCTAAGTTCACTATATACCCCTCTTCTCTATCCCTCTACAACAACTTTCATTACATATATATTCTTAACTAACACAATCCTAACCATCTCCCTCTATAAATCCTTACACCTCTCAAGTTGTCACTATTCACATCCTTCCTTTCAATTTTTCATTCTCACGTTTCTTTACACTTACATCACTCTTGCCCATATACACTTACTTTTATATTACTCGACACGCAACTATATCACTCACCATATCTCACAAAACATGCCCCTTGCCTCGATTAGCTCATCAATCTTCCCTTTCTTTTTCCACTATCCCTCACAACCACATATAACACATGTCCTCCCTATCCAACACATACCCCTCATAAGCCGGCATTCTCCATATCATAGCATCTGGTAACTTACGTATCAAAACCGTCACATATATATAAAATAATGCTTTAAGACCCAAAACATACATGTGCACATAACCTACTACTCAAGACATGTGTAAAAACGTAGCCGTCGACTCAAAACAACCGCCCAAAGAGATACTCAGTCGAGTACATGACATACTCGAGCGAGTACAGGACACTCGACCGAGTAGGGCCTACTCGGTCGAGTATCGGCATAGTTCTCAGCAACGTCCAGTTTTCGTAAAACAGTCATATCTCACTCGTTACTTGGTCATTTTGGGCGTGTGACCTATCATTAGAGTCGTAAGAGGACAAGCTATCATCTCCAATTAGAATTACTGCAATATCATTTATAGAAATTAACTTATGACAGTTTTAAGACAACCCTTCCATAATCGGTCTTCATACAAATCAATTTTTCTTAAGAAAATAACTTGAACATGAATAAGGCAAACTATAACAACTCAATACTTCTGAAAAAAAAAACCAGTATATAGGTGAACTTTTATCATAACCATATGTAAATTACACACAACATTTATATATGTATAGACGCATGGCCTTAATCACATGCTACTACCAACATACCAAACATTAACGTCATCATGATCATATAGACGTACCCCACATTAAATTACATATACTCCAATCACTTCCATTTAACCCAACAATATACTTCATCCAACATATACTTAAAGGTACAAGTACAACACACATTACTTTCTCATTTTATCCAACAATTTCACAAAATCACTGCTACAAGTACAATACACATTACTCCAAACACATAACAACTCCCAAGACACCCCCATGTTAACCGGCTAGAAATTGTAAGGGCCTCAATGCGACTTCGGGACGTCTCCCAAGTCTTTGCGTTAGCTCCAAACAACTCTCCCCAGATTCATTTTATTTAGACTCGCTATGTTTATTAGGTTCATTGGTTTTAGGTTCCAGAATTATCTCTCTGATACAACTTTGTAACACCTTCACATACCAAGGTGCCTGACCAAGACCACCCTAGAATGGGAGACTGCTACCATCTCGGTTTTTCCCGAGGCTAGTATATTAAAGTTACCATTCCAAAACAACAATTATTAAGGTATAACGAATTAATGCTTACATGTTCCAAAACCAATTCCAAAAACAATGTTCACTAGTACTCAGACAACTGAAACTATTAAGATAAATCTCATGACAGCGGAAGCTAGACTCGAGTGATGACTCCCCATCTTGTCCCCAAAGCTAATAATCATCATCACCTGTACAATCTACTCACCATCCCCAAATGGATCACCACAGATTTTATAAAACAACAACGGGGTCAGTTTACTGCATAATCAAAATAAGACAAGTACGATAAGATAAACAGCTGATCATCATCCACCTTCAACTCCCAATCACAACATGTAACTGACTACACACTAAAGTGTGTAGCCCTGCTAGTAGGGGATCGCATCCATACCCACCTAAGCCCCCGCTCATCAACGAGCGATAACCCTGTCCATTAATGTGCACATCCCCTCCTGTGGCGGGTTCCACAGAGGGCGAAACTAGAGCGTGAAGCCACTCCCGCAAGTGACTCCACTCAGCCGAGGACGCACCTCGCGAACATCACCAACAACCATCACAACACCACCACCAAATTCCAATCCAACAATAGAAGATAATCATGATATCAATCGTACAAACAATTACAACACAATCTTATCAATTAAACAGTAAATCGAGTAGGGAAACCCTACTTTTTCTCAATTCAAGCACACACAAGCAATCAATAGCAATTCCCCATGACACCGTCACCTACACACTATAATCACATAATTCAATTACCACATGCCACAACCCCTTTCTCCCATATCACAAATTAGGGCAAAACCCTAAAAGACAAATTAATGAAACTTATGAAATCAGAGGCTTACCGACACCATCGACGCAAGGAAAGATGAACTAGACTCACGAACGATCCATGCTAATGAGAGAGAGATTTAGAGAGGATTAAAGTTACGTTGCACAGCTTATGTTTTGTTAAAATGATTAGAAGCTGTAAATCGCGTCTTAAATAACTCTAATCCTTTCTAAATCAAACCGCGGAAATAATACCCGTCAGACCGGATACTCGGTCGAGTATGCTCTACTCGGCCGATTATCCTCTACTCGGTCGAGTATTCTTGGGCAGTAAACTGTCTAGAAACACACGACACACTTACTCGGCCGAGTAAGCCATATTCGGCCGAGTAACAGACTTAGAAAACCTTGGCATTACACACTTGAGGCAGGAATTGAATTCTACAGGGTTTACGCACGCACATGTGGTTTTACTCCCAGGAAATACACTGCCAAAAAACTTCGAGGTGGCATAGCACACAAAAAATTTATAGTTTGCAATCGTCAAGGGTTTAGAGGAAATAAACGAAAACTGCGTTACAGTCCTTTCCATGAGCATAATAATGGTGACAGATCTTCCATAGTTGAAATATCTAAAAGGCGAGTTAAAATCACAAGAATTGGCTACAGAGCTTACGGTAGATTTGCCCTTCTTAATGGGATTGAGGGACCAACTATAATTGACGACTTTTCTGAGTTTCATAACAATCATCTTACCTCTGTTTGTAATCGAGATCTCGAAAAGATTTCGAGATCCTTTGACATGTTTCACAAACAGCTTATATTGGACAATTCCAAGTTGAACATCGGGGTTGGGAAGACTTTCAGGCAGGTTAAGGAACTTTTACATGGGTATGAAAATATAGGTGCTAGATTGGTGGACTTTGAAAACTTTCAAAGAGATATAAAGTGTTATATAAGGGAAAGAGATGCTGACCTTTTCCTTGATCGTCTTGAAAAGCTCAAAGCCACCCAACCCCGGTTTTACTTTGTCTATGATGTTGACGCGTGTAACTGTCTCACGAAGGTTTTTTGGGAAGATTCCACATCCATTAGAAACTACTAAGGGGGTGTTTGGTTGGGGAAGTTGGAATGGATGGAATGGATTTAATCCATTCTAGTGTTTGGTTTAGTCATTTTGGAATGGAGTTAGAATCCGGATGGATTCTAAATCCATTCCAACCCCCTCTAATCTCATACCCAACCTTTAACGCAATATTCTAACTCCATTCCATAATGTTTAACATTTCATTCCATTCCAAGGTTCAACCAAACAATATAGACCAAGTATGGGGTTTAGAATCCATACCACAATGGTATGAGATTCCAAATCATTCCATTCCTTCCCTTCGAACCAAACGCCCCCTAATTCTTTGGGGATGCTGTAAGCTTTGACCCCACCTATGGCACAAATAAGTATGATATGGTTTTTACACCATTCACGGGTGTTAATCACCACAGAAAGTCGGTCTTTTTCGCTGCTCGTTTACTGTCACACGAAGATGAAGAATCGTTCAAATGGACCTTTTAGCATTTCTTGAATGCTATGGGTCAAAAGGAGCCCCAATTCCTCATCACGGATCAATGCCCTGGTATAAAAAAGGCCTTCCCCTCTATCTTCAACCAAGCTCGGCATCGTTATTGCATGTGGCATATAACGCAAAAGATCCCAGACAAAGTGGGTTCAGCACTCTGCAAAGACACCGACTTTATTTCTCGCTTCAACGCTGTCGTTTGGGACTCTGATTGGAACCTTTTGAGTTTGAAGAGAAGTGGTAGAAACTTATTTCAGATTTTCCACTGGAAGATAATGACTGGTTATGTACAATGTTCACTGACCGAAACCATTAGATTCCTGCCTACCATCGTGACCTTCACATGGGCTGCATATTAAGAACAACACAGTGATCTAAAAGTGCAAATTCGTTTTTCAAGCGGTATGAGAATCACTTTGGTACTGATGCGTACATTTTATATAGACTTTTTGTACCATATTTGCACGCATCTTTATGCATATTTAGTAGTGTTTAGCTACAATTGTCCCCCAAATAGTCTACTTTGGTTTCTCTTGTCTTATTTGCAGGAATGAACCAAAGAGAAGCTAAATCAAGCTTAATACATGTCCCTATGCATTTATTTAGGATATGAGTTGAGTCGGAGATTTAAGACTACTATTTTGAGATGTGCAAAGAAGTAAGATAGCTAAGCGAGCAAAGGAAGAACTTCAAACTACTATTGTAACACCCCCATACTCCAAGTGCCTTACCAGGACCACTCAGGTATAAGGATACTACCATCTCGGTTGCCCGAGGTACTGAATATCATAAGACAATAAAGAAACGTACTTTTAAAGTAATTATAGATTAAGTGATTACATGTTCAAACCAAAACTAATAAAAGGAATTACAAGGTTCTCATACGGTCTACAGCTAAAACTATCAAAGCTACTAGACTTTGTCTGACATAGCGGAAGACTTCTAACTGCCACGTGATGACTCATCCCAGCTATCCCATATGCGTCATATCACACCTGCTCAATAACTGCTCACCACCCCCGAATGGATCACCACAGTTTTTAAAACATTTAAACGGGGTCAGTACTAATCACACAATTCAATATATATCAACAATAAGATAAACAGACATGACTTAAGCGTCACACACACACAACCACCCAATTCCAATCATCTCAATCATTGATCGTCCATTGGACCCAGCCGCCGCTGATGGGGGACCGCATGCCGTTCCCACCTAAGCCCCGCTCATCATACCGAGCGATAACCCTGTCCATTAATGTGCACATCCCCTTCCGTGGCGGGTTCCACGAAGGCGAAACTAGGGCGTGAAGCCACTCCCGCAAGTGACTCCACTCAGCCGAGAACACATCTCGAGAACCATAGAAAACCAATCACAATCACAATCACAGCCGTCACAATACAATTACTATATCAAACAATCAATCTCAACACATCAACAATCATCCCATTATGGGACTAATACTGAGTAGGAAATCCTACCGGAAAGCACAATCGACGGTATCAACAA
Source organism: Silene latifolia (assembly GCF_048544455.1). Classification (NCBI taxonomy): domain Eukaryota; kingdom Viridiplantae; phylum Streptophyta; class Magnoliopsida; order Caryophyllales; family Caryophyllaceae; genus Silene; species Silene latifolia. The sequence goes on along the minus strand of NC_133538.1, from coordinate 417,450,399 downwards.
ATTTGTATCAAAAAGTCTCTTCTACGAACCCTCCTCCTATCATATAACACATAGAGGCTACACATCACAAACTACACACCAAAACCCCCAATCTCTAAATTAGGGTTTAACCAAACTTAACAAAACATTATAAAATTATATTAAAAGCTTACCCTCGACGCAGGGAACTCAACGATACGAATAACGACAAGAACTGACCGTCTGAACTCCGGGAATTGCTAAGGATGCGATTAGGAAGATGAACTGGTTGCTTTCTCTCTTAAATAGGGTTTTAGGTTTTGTAAAAGTGATTTAAAACAATGACGACTATGTTTAAATACCTTAATCGCATAATTAACAAAACCCGAGAAAACTCCCCCGTAAAAATAGGACACTCGATCGAGTACCCAAGGTACTCGATCGAGTACCCCTTACTCGATCGAGTACCCCAGCTACTCGATCGAGTACCCAACAGTCAGAAACTATTTTATCTCGCAACCTACCCTTACTCGACAGAGTAAGGGCTACTCGATTGAGTACCCCAAGACTTATAAATACGGAGTATTACAGTCTTCCCTCCTTAAAAGGAACTTCGTCCCCGAAGTTCAACCCATACATAAAAACAACCATACAGACTCGACCAAGACACAACAACTTAGCTAAGGACTCAAGAACTCGACCGAACATAGAACATGAACTCTTAACACCCACTCCACCAACTATGTTTACTTCCACAACATGACTCACTATACCGTATCTACCACATATATATCTCTCACGATACCAACTCCATACATAACCAACTACCATCCCCTAATGCTGCTAGCTCCATAATATCATCAACTATGAAATCCAATACCAAGACACTCATAGACATCAAACGGAATGTTACATTCTACCACCCTTAAAAAAGAACTTCGTCCTCGAAGTTTACTCACACTCGTAACCTCATCATCCAACCGTCAACACTAGCGAAATATTCTCACACTCCTAAACATCACGCTACTACAAGCACGGTCATGACCTTTAATAAAATCACCCACAACACGAATCGATCTTTTATTCTACATCAAGACTCAACTTCCGAATATATTATCATATGTACAACCATCAAAATCTGTTTTATCGCATCCTACTCCTCTTAAGACAAATGTTACGTCCTCGTAACTCACTAATACCAAACCATATCTATATCTCATTACCCTCTGTACCACCACATGTCAAAGATAACCGTCTATAAACCAAACACTCACCATTCTTATATCCAAGGCTCCCATACATAAACATTTCCCATTCCTCAACTCATTCGCAAGCAAGACCTAACCTATACCATAAACTCGTAGCAAATCACCATACCCACTCTTCATTATTACCGCCAAACAACATACCTCTCTACGTAGGGCACTTATCTCCCAGAAGCATAACTCACGGTCCGCACTCGTTACGTACACGCACACTAGATCCTCAAGTTCTTTCTTTCATTACCGCAAAATTCATACACAACTTAACATGACACTAATTTCCCCAACACCCTACACTCACTGTCTCAACAAAAGATTATGAACTACCCGCCGCTTTCAGCTCATTACAACACATGTTCCACGAATCATTTTCCATTACCATGTCTACCGATGTCTCATCAGAAAACAAGATCAAAATTACCGTAACAACCTCTCACAACCGTGTCCCATCAACAGATTATCACTATCCCATGACAACAACGAAACATATACAACTCTATTTCACATCATACTCTACCTCATTCCCAACTTAACTTGGTAAAGAAAACATGAATAAGCAAGACAACCGTCTATCAAAGACAAACCGACACTCGCAGAGAGCAACATCAAACAAAACAACAATCTATGTATAACTGGTATGTACTTTCGAAACCGGAATCATAATCATCCCGCCTACTCCACCACAACCGGTGACGGCATCACAACACCGCCACCAACAGCCACACCGTAGTGCGAAAGTACCCGCATCACAAAGACTATGTACCGTGCCCGGATCACCACCCGAGGCACCACAACCACACCGATAGACATCACAACTGCATACAATTCCCATAAATACCGACTTAGCATAACTTCTCGAGGACAAGAAAAATTACTCAAATCCACTTTATTAAATCACCACGCAACATATTATATGGATAAACAGATAAGCATCTCATGAACATCCTCTCCGCCATTTCCCGGAATACACATGTGTTACCAATACACATAAAATTATAACTAGCCATGTCAAATCAATCAAATTATTACCTTTTTGGATATCATTAAATTAAATTACCGTGTCCAACATATATATTACCGAACATTCATAAAACAATTTTATAATTATCATACCATACCACTTCTTGTGAGGTCAGAACCTCACACAAACATTTACACAAATCAGGACCCGTAATCACAACCAACTAGTCAATCCCGACCACGTAAGTCACCACTCGAAAAAGGTTACCTGCCGCCCGAGTTTAACTCATATGCCCCTCATAACATATTCCCCATTCGCACAACCATCACTTCCTGCCAAATATAATCACACCTTCACTATTCAACTAATAGCGTCCGCCTCATCTAACCACATCTTATACCCTCTCACAATCATACACAACAATCAGGTCCCTACCAAATCAACCTCTTTAGAATTGCTACCTTTCTAATATTCCATCACTCTTAGCCATTAGTGATAACACCACAATGCCACCGTTGCTCGTATATCAAATCTCTTACACTCATATCAAAATAACATGGTTTTTCTACCATTTTTGGTTTGCAAATAACGGACATCAAACCCATCCACAAAATTACCTCAACATTATTCCCAATGCTATCTTATTTGTATTGTCATCCAACTCTCCACCAAATATCTCGTATCGTGCCAATACTCCACCAACTTCTTACTCCCTTAATTCCTCGAAACTCATTACCAATCATGTTGCCCTGAAACTCCTATATAACCTTTAGCTAACATCCTCGTGATACCATCACATATTTCGATGATTTCTTATCTTTATATCACATAGCTCCGGTGAACATTTTCCTCAGCTTACTTTTATCCTTCTTTTCTCTTTACACTCAATAATACCAATTAATAGTTCAACTCCTTATTCCTTCTAGCTAACTCTTTAGAAATCTGGTTACCCCTTCGTTGCTCCAAAACTTAATTCCATTATTTTCTACCGACATCATCTCACTCTTTCTTACCATGGATCTTCTCTTATTATGCTATCACTCATACTTGCCACTAATCTATCCATAGAACCAACGTTTAATGTTCAAACAATTGCATCCCCTTTTTACATCTCTAGAAGTCGAATTCATTTAATACCGTTAATTACCCAAGGAAATCACACAGTAGTTTCATCTTTTAATAAACCAAACCTCCCAAACTCACTCACTGTCTACAAATACACCTCGCGACATGTCTCCACAAAGTTCACTATATATTACTCTTCTCAACCCCTTTAAACGAACTTTCACTACATAAATCCATAACCCACACGACTCCTAACCATTTCCCTCCTTAACTCTTTACACATCTCAAGCTGCCACTATCCACATTCTTACTTTCAATCTTTTCATTCTCACGTTCATTATACTCACATCATCCCTTGTCTATATTCACTTATTTTTACATTACTCAACACACAATCATATCACTCATCCCGTCTCGCAAAACGTGCGCCATGCCTCAATAAACTATACCAATCTTCCTTTTATTTTTCCACCATCTATCATAATCACATATAACTCATGTCCTCCCCACCGAACTCATACTCATCATAGTGCCACTCTTTACATCATAAGATTGGGTAACTTACGCTTCAGGACCAACACATACGTAAAACAATACATAAAGAAGTAATACAACACCTTTGAATTAAACATAATATGCAACGAATGTCAAAAGACAAACATATGACCCGAAATATGCATATGACCTGCACATACCCCACTCGATCGAGTACCAGAACCTACTCGATCGAGTGCCCAACATGCTCGATCGAGTGCCCCGACTCCAGAACCCAAACAGACCTTCTGATCTCTGACTTACTCGACCGAGTAGCCCGGCTACTCGATCGAGTGACCCCATACTCGATCGAGTGCCCGAGGTACTCGATCGAGTGCCCAAAAACACGATTCTGGTCAAAATAACGACAAGTACCCACTCGATCGAATCAAACCCACTCGATCGAGTCATGCAGACTCGTTAATACTACCCGAATGTTATCTCACATACCCTAACGTACTATGCATTCATTATTATTTCAACATTATGATTACAACTACGCATTCAAATCTGCGCGACTCCTCATACAATTAACAAAATAATCTACTTCGTGTTATCAAGTGCCATGTTATAAACAACCATCATGCTTTTCATCCAATTCGTTATATAAAACACATATCATTGAACCTCTATTCTTCATGTTACTACTTACCAAAAGTCAAACATTACCATCTATCATGCTCATATAACATTCAAATTTCAATCATGTATTACCCGCATGGTTTAAATTTTCATAACTTTTCATAACACAAACCACACCCATACACTACAAATCCTATTTCCATGTTGCTAATACAACAACATTACAAATCCACTTCATCACACATCATCATATACGAACTACTTTCTTTTTCTACCATATCATTCATCATTCTCATATACTTTTCCAACGATTCCAACCAACATGTCAACCAACTATCATGCAACATGCTTTCAACAAACCATATACATCACAATTAACATACACGTCGCACATATACACACGGACTCCACGTTCCCATACCATGTGACTGGCTTAAGTATCATGGGGCCAAGATTTTGAAGTGAGGGCGCCTACTCACCCAAAACCTAGCATCAGCCGGGGCTCCCATTACACATACACCAGGTTCATTTTATTAGACTCCCTATGTTCATTATGTTCATTTGTTACAGGTTCCAAAATCGTCGCTCTGATACCATTTGCAACACCCCCATACTCCAAGTGCCTTACCAGGACCACTCAGGTATAAGGATACTACCATCTCGGTTGCCCGAGGTACTGAATATCATAAGACAATAAAGAAACGTACTTTTAAAGTAATTATAGATTAAGTGATTACATGTTCAAACCAAAACTAATAAAAGGAATTACAAGGTTCTCATACGGTCTCTGACTAAAACTATCAAAGCTACTAGACTTCGTCGACACACGGAAGACTTCTAACCGCCACGTGATGACTCATCCCGGCCTATCCCATATGCGTCATATCACACCGCTCAATAATCGCTCACCACCCCGAATGGATCACCACGTTTTTAAAACATTTAAACGGGGTCGATACTAATCACACAATTCAATACATATATCAACAATAAGATAAACAGATGACTTAATGTCACACACACACAACCACCCAATTCCAATCATCTCAATCATTGACTGTCCACTGGACCAGCCCTGCCAGTGGAGGACCGCAGCCGTTCCCACCTAAGCCCCGCTCATCATACCGAGCGATAACCCTGTCCATTAATGTGCACATCCCCTTCCGTGGCGGGTTCCACGAAGGGCGAAACTAGGGCGTGAAGCCACTCCCGCAAGTGACTCCACTCAGCCGAGAACGCATCTCGAGAACCATAGAAAACCAATCACAATCACAATCACAACCGTCACAATACAATTACTATATCAAACAATCAATCTCAACACATCAACAATCATCCCATTATGGGACTAATACTGAGTAGGAAATCCTACCTGGAAAGCACAAATGATCGAGACGGTATCAAATTGTATCAAAAAGTCTCTTCTACGAACCCTCCTCCTATCATATAACACATAGAGGCTACACATCACAAACTACACACCAAAACCCCCAATCTCTAAATTAGGGTTTAACCAAACTTAACAAAACATTATAAAATTATATTAAAAGCTTACCCTCGACGCAGGGAACTCAACGATACGAATAACGACAAGAACTGACCGTCGAACTCCGGAATTGCTAAGGATGCGATTAGGAAGATGAACTGGTTGCTTTCTCTCTTAAACAGGGTTTTAGGTTTTGTAAAAGTGATTTAAAACAATGACGACTATGTTTAAATACCTTAATCGCATAATTAACAAAACCCGAGAAAACTCCCAAAAAAAAGGACACTCGATCGAGTACCCAAGGTACTCGATCGAGTACCCCCTTACTCGATCGAGTACCCCAGCTACTCGATCGAGTACCCAACAGGTCAGAAACTATTTTATCTCGCAACCTACCCTTACTCGACAGAGTAAGGGCTACTCGATAGAGTACCCCAAGACTTATAAATACGGAGTATTACAACTATTGCCTACTTTAAAGAGCCATATCTAGAGTTATACAACTGATTTTCAGCTGATTCTAATTGGAGATGAAAGCTTGTCCTCTTAACTTTCCAACGCCCTTGGAAACGTCTTGTTTGCCCAAGTAACGAAGAAATGGAAGCCATTTGAAGTTCAGTGCGCGAAGCAGGAATTATGCGCTGGAAACCACTTGATCGAGTAGAATAGTGTTCGATCGAATAGTTTAAGTCCTTGATCGAATTGCTTATTTTAGATAGTGTTCGATCGAGTAGTTTTTCTACTCGATCGAGAGGTTTTGCTATAATTTACTCGATAGAGGAGTTTTAAACCACTCGATCGAGTGCTTTTCTATCTTCCGCAAGGTTTTAATATCGTATTAGGTTAATAATTGTCTTTCCTATAATAGGAAAGACGAAATGAGGTTAACACACCACTTCATACATTACTTTTCTTTTCCTTATTGTGAAACGATTGTTCTGCTCTCTTTTCCGGATCTCTTAATCTGTAATTCTCCCTTTTACTCTTTCTCTTTCTTTTATTCTCTCATTAATTTGTGATGTTTATTATTCATCTATCCCTTATTCTTGCTCTTTTCTTATTTATGTCTAGCTAAATCTCATGCTAGGATTTAGGGGAGTCAATGAATTGTTGTTAGTTGCTAATTAGTTTACAGATGTTTCGTTGTTATTATGTCTATGTTGTTAATCACTGCAATTAACTGTAACTAGCTACTTGAATCGATGCATTTAGCTTAATTAATCTTGGTAAGCCTTAACCTAGACCGGAATGTTGGAAGGGGTGAGACCCGCAGTGAACAATAGGATGCTTTAGTGAGGGCGGAAGCTAAGCTAATAGTATTTTAGGGCGAATTGAGACCGGAAGGAGATATTCATTGCCCCTTAGACCGATACAATTGGTCGATCTGTGACCTTAGATGCAATTATCTGACATTCATTGATGACCCGACAATCCTAGTTCTCTTCCTTTACTGTTAATCTCTCTTTTTCTTTTCTCACTTTAATCTCCTTTAGTTTTAGTTCAAACAACTTAAACCCCCAATTGTGACCGTAGAAAGATTGAATTGACAAGTAGATAGTGACCGCCTCCATGTGGAGATCGACCCTACTTACCGCTGACTTCTGTTAGTAGTACTTAGGTATTTATTTTTGGTACTTAAACGACAAGTATCAAATTTTGGCGCCGTTGCCGGGGAGGCAACTATTTTATTTACTTGTTTCTTTTTGTCTGTCTTTAGCCTCAAGGGATTTATTCCTTGAGGTAGTTCTTATCTTTTTCCTTGAGTGTTGTTTTGATAGGCCCTACAGGTCCTACCTAGACAGTTCATGGTAAAAGATCGTCAAAGGGAAGGCTTGAGTACCTTTGACCTCCACCTATGTTCCATCCTATGGCGCAACAAGTGGTTTATTGTAAGAGATGTGGTGCTGCTGTGTACAATACCACTGTTTATTTGACAGGGAACGATGAAGTTTGCGCGTTTAAGCAGCGTAGACAGGCCAGTCAACCTTTTTCAATTGTGCCGCCACATCCGTTTTATCAACGGAGCTATCAAAAGCCTCCATTCATTTGGCCACCGCAACAACAAGCTCCTTCTCCTGATAGACAGAAAGAAGAGATTGCGGAACTGAAATCCTTGATCAAGACACTTGCATTTAAAATGCAAGAGTATGATAGATATACGTACGCTCAAATCGATAAGCTTGAGTCTCAAATAGCTCAGTTAGCCGCTGAGACGACCTTTAGGCACGCAGAGAGTGGTCTTACCCTTGAAGGACCCGAGTTGCCTATCGACGCTGATGATTTGTATGACTCAGAATGCGATTATCTATCTGAAAATGAAGCAAGCTACGGAGATTTCTGCGCTGCACTAGAACAATTACTCGATCGAGCTAGTAATAGTGTTCGATCGAGTGGAATATCTGAGGAAGTGTTCTATCGAACAGAAAATTTCACTCGATCGAATAGAAACTCTAAGGAAGATCTCGATCGAGCATGTTCTTGTGTTCGATCGAGTAAAAATCGAGAGGAAAGCTCTCGATCGAGTTCTGTCTTTATTCGATCGACTACTTTGGCAATGGAGAGCAATGATTTGTCACTTGGGTCTGTTTTGGATGACGAATTTGCTGAAGACAATGGTTATGGTGAATCTCCCCATTTCAAAGCCGAGCTGGACGCGCTAGAGGCTGCGATATATGGGACAGAACCCACCAAGGAGGGTAACGAGAAGGTAGCTGAGTCAGCGATTGTTCCTAGCACGGAAGAGGTAAAATACTCTTTTGTCAATGATTCCGACGTTAGGGGCGACCGACCTGAGGTAGTTAATGATAATTTTATCATGTTTGATAGTAAAATACCTCATTTGACTTATGTTTTCTATTTTGATGCTCTACCCCCTCACGGTGAGACGAATAAGTTAACGATTTTTCACCATACTTGTCACCAGAAATTCGTTAAACTGAGACGGTACCATAGATTACCTTTAAATACTCCCAAGCTCTCTTATTTTCCACTTACGGATAATTTGAGCTTTTATATTCCGCCCGTAGATGGAGGGCAGGATTACTTTGTGGATAAATTTGGGAGCTGTCATAGGAAATTCGTTAGGCTCAAATGGTTGCATGTTTTAATTTCCTATTTTATTTTTATATTATGGTGATACCTACATTTTTGTGTAGCACATGCGCAGTTATTTGATTGATTTCTGCGTGTCTTGAGCTGTTTTGACTGGGCTCAATTGGATTTGATGACTGAAAGAAAAGAAGATCGAGCTGGGACCTGTCTGAAACTAGCGTTGTCCAGGAGGCAACCCGAAGTTTTATTTTTATTTGTCTTTTCAAACATTTTAGCTTTGTGTGTAATAATTGGTTTTTTAAACCATAAACTGGAACAGTTAAGCTAGTTAAGCTTGTTTTTTTAGTTTCACGGACTGTTTATTGCATCTTGCAGGAATCTATTATGGATGGCTTGATCGAGTACTTTAGATACTCGATCGAACCCTTTTGTTGATGATTTCACTCGATCAAGCAAAGCTTCTTCTCGATCGAGTGCCTGCCAAAGAGGATCTTTCGATTGAGAGCCCTACTTCCTCGATTGACAGCTTATGCAATCTAATGTACTCGATCGAGTACTAAATCTTCTCGATCGAGTACCATCGCGTGAATTTGGCTGGTTTACTTCCTGTGACTCTGCTACGGAGCTGTTAGCGACCTCCCATGTTCATCGTCGGTTTGGGAAGGTCCCTCCTTTACGTTGTCTTGTGAGTTTTCCACATCTCCAATCTCTTTCCTTTTTAGTTTGCATTTCCTTTCCTTAATTTTGAGTACAATGAGGGCATTGTACGGTTTGGTTTGGGGAGGTTATACATCCATATCTGTGTCTGCATGTTGTTTTTATAACATTTACTTATCACGTTTAAATTCTGTATGCATTGTTGTTTATTTCTATAAAAATTCAAAAATCCCATAAAAATTAAAAATTCATAAAATTCAAAAAATTTCATGTTTACTTTTAGCATATAGGTTGAGTCAGAACGGATGATTTCAATGATGAATTGCACTATTATTTGTCTTTCTCCTTAAGCCTTGCATAAATTAATATCTTTTAGCATTGTCTTATTGCATATCTACGAGTTAATGTTAAAATACAGCTGAACATATAGACTTGACCTGAGATTTTGGCAAACTACTTATAAATTCTAAGGATTAGAGTCGTATAAACTAGTGTCATTTATGACCGGTTTCATGTAGGATTGTGAGTAGTATACTCCTTGCATAACATGTATCATTAATTTACACGTATATGAAATTCAATTACTTTTTGCCTGCATACATTCGGGTTAGTGGTTGGTGTCACATGCAGGGAGGCGCTTACATTTCCCCTTTTCTTTAATTTTTACCCATTTAACTCCACATTAGCCAAATTTGCCTGTTGACTGATGCGTGTATTTTATATAAGGTTTTTACCTCATTTTTACACGTATTTCTGTACTATTTTACATGGCATCTAGCTACAAATACCCCCGAATAGTCTACTTTGGTTCGTTTTGTGTAAATTGCAGGAATAGACCAAAGAGAAGATAAATTAAGGCTAAACTCGTCCCATTTTCATGCATTTATGGAGAACAAGGAACCGTAGCTTGGAATCTGTCACTTGAAGACGCGTAAGCTGGATTCGGAAGGTGGCTAGTGCCTAATCGTGCTGAAGTAGCTCGATCGACTACTTTTCCAATCGATCGAATGCTTTATATAAAGAAGATTACACGATCGAGTAGTTATAGCACTCGATCGAGAAGGCAATACAAGGATTACTCGATCGAGTGGTTTATTTCTACTCGATCGAAGGGTTTGTCGCTTAGTTGCTCGATTGAGTGGTTTATTTCCACTCGAACGAGTGGTTTGGCCTGTAATAGAGTTTTTCCGCCTAATTTCGTATGGGCTTTTGTAATTAGGCTATGGATTAGGTTTAAGGGGGAGATTTTCGTATGCTACTAAATAGAGTAGACTGCGTAACTCTTCCTCATTCATTCACTTCTACTTTATCTTTCTCTACTGCTACTTCACTTTACCTTACTTCTACTCTTTTCTACTCGGATTCAAATTTGTAATTGGTATTATTTCTCCTTTTTATTTCTTAATCGCAATTATCATTTTGTTTCTACCTTTCTGTCATTGTTTTCATTATTGTTTTATTTGATCCGTCTGTTTTTATTACTATGTTCGATTCTCGTTATCTATATGTTATTGTTGTTGATTCGATAGTAATGTGTAGCTAATTCCCTCTTGCTAAGACTAGGGAATCCATGATTATGAAGCAATAGCAATTGCCATATTAGGTTTTGTGCTTGTGTGGTCTCTGTTGTTAATCGTTGCATTTAACTGTTTCTGTCTAATTGAGTCGACGCAATTAGTCATTTTATCATAGTAAACCTTGACCTAGACCGGAAGGTTGGAAAGGGCGAGACTTGTAGTGAACATTAGGGCACCATAGTGAGGGCGGAAACTAAGCTATTTGTGCTTTAGGGCGAATTGAGACCGGAAGGAGATATTCACTGCTCCTCAGACCATACATGCATTGACCTGAGACTTAGATTTCTTGACTGAATGATCATGTTGAACCGACTGTCTTAGCTGTTTTCTCCATATTTGTTTAATCTTTATTCTTTTGCTTTTCCTCTCTTTCTTAGTCTTTTTAGTTTAAAACAATCACATACAACCCCCCAATTTGGTTACCGTGACGAACTTAAGCAAAGCTGACATCTTCCCATCTCCCTGTGGAGATCGACCCGACTTCCCTAGCTATATTAGTTAGAGCCAGTTGGTTATTTTTGATAGGTATACGACTGCCCTGTCAAATTTTGGTGCCATTGCCGGGGAGGTGGCGCAATTTTGTTGCTTTATTTAAGTTTATCTCTTGTCTCAAGGAATTTATTCCTTGAGACTGATCTCATTTTTGCAAAGTTTTTGATTAGTTTTGCAGGTTATCTGTTCTATAAGAGAACTTCGTCACACCTGCTTTGCTTTGTAAACTCTATTTGCCAGGATGCCAAATATAGCCAGCCATTCAGAGCCTAATGTGGATTCCCTTCCAAAAGGTTTCTTACTACCCACTACTAAGTCAGGAACTTTTGGAATCCACCCATCCTATATACAGCTGGTCGAGAGAAATCTCTTCAGGGGGATACTTGAAGAAGATCCGTGCAGGCATATAGAGCTATTTACGGAGTATTGCTCTGTAACACCCCCACACTCCAAGTGCCTTACCAGGACCACTCAGGTATAAGGATGCCACCATCTCGGTTACCCGAGGCAATGATAATCATAAGACAATAACGAAACATACTTAAAAGTAAATAATGTTTAAAGTGATTACATAGCAATTCCAAACTGATAAAAAGAAATACAAGATTCTCAGACGGTCTACTGCTAAAACTATCAAAGCTATAAAACATCGTCTGACACAGCGGAAGACTTCTAACTGCCCCGTGATGACTCATCCCAGCTATCCCATACGCGTCATATCATACCTGCTCAATAACTGCTCACCACCTCCGAATGGATCACCACAGTTTTTAAAACATTTAAACGAGGTCAGTACTAATCACACAATTTAATAGATCAACAATAAGTTAAACAGACAGCTTAAGCGTCACACACACACACACACACAACCACACCAATCCCAACAATCTCAATCACCGACTGTCCATTGGACCAGCCCTGCCAGTGGGGGACCGCAGCCGTACCCACCAAATCCCCGCTCCTCATAATGAGCGATAACCCTGTCCATTAATGTGCACATCCCCTTCCGTGGCGGGTTCCACGAAGGGCGAAACTAGGGCGTGAAGCCACTCCCGCAAGTGACCCCACTCAGCCGAGGACATGCCTCGAGAACCAGAGACAAACAATCACAATCAACAAACCGTCACAATACAATTACTATATTATTCAATCAACCACAACACATCAACAATCATCCCATTATGGGACTAATACTGAGTAGGAAATCCTACCCGAACAAAGAATACAATCGACGGTCTCACACGGTGATATCAAAATTCATCTTCTACGAATCCTCCTCCTAACATATAATCACATAATTACTAACAATCACAAAACTAACACAAATCCCCAATTCCCAAAATTAGGGTTTAACCAACTTTAAGGAAATACTATAAAAACGGTATGTAGATCTTACCCTCGACGCCAGGATCACAAAGGTATACAGAAAGGTGAAATCCGACCTTCCAAACTCCGGGATTTGCCAACAATGCGATTAAAGTGAAGAACGTACTTTGCTTTCTCTCTTGACAGTAAATTAGGTTTTGAAAAGTGTTTAAGAACAATGACGGAAAAGATTATATACCTAATCGCATAATTAACAAAACCCGAGAAAACTCCCCGTAAACCGGCTACTCGATCGAGTAGCTAAGGTACTCGATCGAGTGCCCCCTTACTCGATCGAGTATCCTAGTTACTCGATCGAGTACCCAACAGGTAAGAAACTATTTTAAAACGCAACTCACCCTTACTCAACAGAGTAAGGCCTACTCGATAGAGTACCCAAAGACTCATAAATACGGAGTATTACATGCTCTACCATTCCTCTTGTTGTTGGGGTGACACAGGACAAGGTGAAGGGAGTTCTTTTTCCCTTTTCTTTAGCTGATGATGCCCGAGAATGGTTGAGGGATTTAGATAAGGAAGCAGCCGGTGTAACCGACTGGAGTTCTCTTGCTTTGGCCTTTTACAGGCGATATTTCCCACCGCAGCGCACCAATGCCTTAAGAGCTCATATTACTACTTTTGAGCAATTGCCTACCGAAAACTTGGATGGGGCTAGGACTAGGTTCAAGAAGCTCGTCCGTTCTGTACCTCACCACGGTTTTAAGCGTTGGTTCCTTTGTTCCCAGTTCTACAACGGGTTATATCGAAACCAGAGAGCTATCCTTGGTAGTGTAGCTAAGGGGAGATTCACTAAAAACGTGGAAGATGATCAAGGGTGGCGTCTTATTGAGGAGATGGCCATTCATGTCGCCGAATATGGGAATCCCCGAGGAAGTGGGCAAGTTAACGAGTTGGTAGCAGCTGAAGTGGGAAGTCCTAGCAAAAGTCTAGGTAATGTGAAGATTACGGAGGCTATGGGTGAAAGTGCAGAGGTTTGTTCAATTACTGAGCATGTGGAGTTATGCGGTATATGTGGCATGGAAGGGCATGACCCTATTGATTATCTGGCGAGCATAGAGCGCGTCCTTGCTTATCAGAAATACAAGCAAGGAGTTCCTTTTTCTTAATTATATGAAGAAATGAAAAATGTTTCTACTCCTTCTACGCCAGCACCGCAGCCGGTCTCTCCTTCTACAAATGAGGAAATTGCCGAACTGAAATCCTTGTTGTTGAACTTAGCACAACAGTTTGGGGAGAAATGTAGCAAGAATGAAACTGTTATCGTGGAGTTAAGGGAACAAGTCACGCAATTGACACTCGCGAAAGACCAAGCTAACCATCCACCGACATGCAACCCAGTTAATGCAACGAATCTCCAAAGTGGCCCTGCTCATGAGAGGCCAAAAATACCAGAAAACGAGGTTGTGTCTGCTGATAACACCCCGGAAGATGATTTGGATGAGTTTCTGGACGATATCCTTGCTACGTGCTGTCCAGACACTCGATCGAGTGAAATTTCTACTCGATCGAGTGAAATAATCCATCCAATCACTCGATCGAGTGATAATCTAGGTCGATCGAGTAGTGCCCAATTCATAGATGCTCGATTGAGTGATATTTTTGCTTGATCGGGTGAAAAAGAGGAATAAGTCACTCGATCGAGTGAAGAAGATGGTCGATCGAGTAAATGCTCAGATGAAACCACTCGATCGAGTGAGGAAAGTACTCGATCGAGTGCCAGAACCAGCGGAGACCCTATTTTGATATCTAATTCCGCTACCATGTCATCTTCCCCTGCTGTGAAGACGTCACGCACTGATAAAGGTAAAGAGAAAGTCGCGGGTCCACTTATTGCTACCAGAGTACCCTTTCCAAGTCGTCTGAAGGACGCGAAGGTCGAGCGACAGTACGGTAAGTTTGTGGATGTTATGAAGAACCTCCAGGTAACTGTCCCTTTTACCGAACTTGTTACCCAGATACCTACTTAGGCCAAATTCATGAAAGATATTGTGACGCGTAAGAGAGAGCTAAGTGAATTTGAGACGGTTTCATTTATGGAAGAGTCTAGTAATTTACTTTTAAATAAGGCTCCACCTAAAATGAAAGACCCGGGTAGCTTTTCTATTACCTGTGTTATAGGCAATGTGGTTATTGATAAGGCTCTTTGTGATTTAGGAGCCGTCGTTGTCATGCCCCTATCTGTCTGCAAGAAATTGAATATGGGTCATCTTAAGTTGACTAATATTACCCTACAGATGGCTGATAGATCTGTTAGGAGACCCTTGGGTGTCTTAGAGGACGTGCCTGTGAAAATAGGCAAGTTCTTTATACCAGTAGAATTCATTGTTTTAGATATAGCTGAGGACACCCGGACCCCAATTATATTAGGAAGACCGTTCCTTTATAAAGTTAGGGCCATTATTGATGTTAAACAAGGGCATTTGACTCTTGCAGTAGGGGATGCCGCGATTACTTTCAGTCTGCCTAGCACTTTAGCTCGGCCAATGATAGAGGATACATGTTATTCAGTTGATATTATTGACGAGTCTATTTATGAGTTCTGGTCGGGTTCTTTTATGAAGGACCCACTAGAAGATTTTATGCTTTTGGATGAGTGTGCAGATAACCCAGATGATGATGATGCTGTGTTGGATTTGCTTATAGATGATTTAGATGAGCGTGAACTCACCGACGCTGAGGGAGAGCAAGTGGAATAGATGATCAGTACCCTTTGCTCCATTGAGGTAAAGGTACCGGAGCGTAAACCTCTTCCCTCTCATCTAAAATATGTTTTCTTAGATGATACTGAGCGATATCCAGTCATTGTTAGTGCTAAGCTTGATAATGATCAGCTAACTTCTTTGTTAGTGTCTTTCAAGAAAAACAGGAAAGCTTTGGGTTATTCTTTGGACGATATCAAGGGGATTAGTCCCGATATTTGTATGCACAGGATAGAGCTGGAGGAAGATCACAAACCTTGCAGACAGAGCCAGCGCCGACTGAACCAGAAGATGCAAGATGTTGTGATGGCTGAGGTAATGAAGCTGCTCAACGCAGGTATTATGTATTCGGTTGGTCATTTTAAATGGGTGAGTCCAGTGCAGGTGGTCCCGAAGAAAGGAGGGACTACCGTGGTTAGGAATGACAAAAATGAGTTAATACCCACTTGAGTAGTGACTGGTTAGCGGATGTGTATAGATTACAGACAGCTGAATGCCGCCACCAAGAAAGATCACATTCCCCTTCCTTTTATTGATCAAATGGTAGAAAAGTTAGCTTCTCATAAGTTTTTCTGCTATTTAGACGGGTATTCAGGGTTCTTTCAGATCCCTATTCACCCAGATGATCAAGCTAAGACTACATTTACTTGTCCTCAGGGCGTGTTTGCTTATCGCAGGATGCCTTTTGGTTTATGTAATGCCCCTGCCACCTTCCAAAGGTGTATGATGGGGATATTTTCAGAGTATATTGAGTCTATTATGGAAGTTTTCATGGACGATTTCAGTGTTTATGGAAGTGATTTTTCTAACTGTCTGTCTAACCTTGATAAAGTGTTGCAGCGCTGCATTGAGGTTAATCTCGTGCTTAATTGGGAGAAGTGCCATTTCATGGTCAACGAGGGAGTTGTTTTAGGGCATTTAGTTTCTGATAGGGGAATAGAAGTTGATAAAGCAAAAGTGGAAGTGATTCAGCAATTACGCCCTCCTGTTAATGTTAAGGGGGTGAGGAGTTTCCTTGGCCAAGCCGGTTTTTATCGCTGGTTTATCAAGGATTTCTCAAAAATTGCTAAACCACTTACACAGCTGCTACTTAAGGATACCCCTTTTGTATTTACTAATGAGTGTCTTTCTGCTTTTAACAGGTTAAAGCATGCTTTGGTCTCTGCACTGATCATACAGCCTCCTGACTGGGACTTGCCGATTGAGATAATGTGTGAAGCCAGTGACTATGCACTAGGAGCGGTGCTAGGCCAACGAAAAGACAAAGCTTTAAATACAATATACTATGCGAGCCGAACTCTGGATGAGGCTCAAGTGAAGTACACAACCACTGAAAAAGAGCTGCTTGCTGTAGTTTATGCCTTAGAGAAATTTCGTTCTTATTTGATTGGGTCAGAAGTTACTGTTTTTATTGACCATGCAGCTTTGAGGCATCTCCTTGCTAAGAAGGAGGCTAAACCACGGCTATTGAGATGGATACTCCTTCTCCAAGAGTTTGATTTGCAGATTAAAGATAAAAAAGGAGCTGAGAACGTTGTAGCTGATCATCTGTCGCGGCTGTCGCGACAAGAAGGGGAAGATTCTTTACCTATTGATGAGTCTATTCCTAATGATTCTTTATTTGCTATATTATCGTCTATTGTTAACCAAGAGCCTTGGTATGCAGATATTGCTAGCTACGTTATCAGTAGCAAGGTGCCGCCTGATCTTTCTCATCAGCAGAGGAAGCGTTTTCTGTATAACGCTAAGCAGTATTTTTGGAACGATCCTTATTTATTTAAGGAATGTGCAGACGGTCTCAACAGACGGTGTATTCCGCAGTGGGAGACCAAGGTAGTCCTGGAAGGCTGTCACTCCTCTTCCTATGGTGGTCACCACGGTCCATCGCGCACCGTGGCTAAGGTACTTCAGTCTGGTTTTACTGGCCTTCTTTGTTTGCTGATGCTAAGTCTTTTGTTTCAGCTTGTGATGCCTGCCAACGATCAGGGAACATTTCAAAGAGACATGAGATGCCACAAAATGGTATCTTAGAGGTTGAGGTTTTCGATGTCTGGGCATTGATTTCCAAGGACCGTTCCCGTCTAGTAAAGGTAACAGGTACATTTTAGTAGCTGTAGATTATGTGTCGAAGTGGGTTGAGGCAATTACCTCACCTCATTGTGATGCCAAGACCGTGATAAAAATGTTTAAAAAGATCATATTTCCCGGATTTGGTGTCCCTAGGGTTGTCATTAGTGATGGGGGAATGCACTTTAAAGAAAAGAAACTAACTTCCATTCTGTCTAAGGTTGGTGTTCAACACCGGCGTGGTTTGGGGTATCATCCCCAAACTAGTGGTCAGGTTGAGGTTTCTAATCGTGAGCTGAAAGAGATCTTGTCTAAGGTAGTTTCTAAATCACGGAAGGATTGGAGTCTTAAATTAGAAGACACATTATGGGCCTACAGAACTGCCTTTAAGACACCAATTAGTGCATCACCTTATAGGTTAGTTTATGGGAAATCATGTCATTTACTTGTTGAGTCGGAATGTAAGGCTTGGTGGGCAATTCATGAGCTCAACTTTGATCCTAAGTTGTGTGGTCAGAATCGTCATTTGCAGCTAGATGAGTTGGAAGAATTTAGGCTTAATGCCTATGATAGCTCGCGCATTTATAAGGAAAAGACGAAGAGATGGCATGACAAAAGAATTTTACCTCGGGAATTTCATGTTGGACAAAAGGTGCTGCTGTTTAATGCCCGACTGCGATTATTTCCTGGCAAGCTGAAGTCCAGGTGGAGCGGTCCTTATACGGTGACAGCTGTTACTAAATCTGGATCCGTTGAGCTAGAAAGCCTTGAGGGAAATCAGTTCAAGGTGAATGGGCAGTATGTGAAGCATTATCACGAGGCAAATGAAGCAGACAATCGTGTTGAAGTCCTATACTTCGACAAGCTTGACGCGCCAGTTAATTGATGCCAGAAAGGTCGTGCGGGACCTCTTAAACCTGCGCTCTCCGGGAGGCAACCCGGACTGTTTTGTTGTATTTCTGTTGAACTATTTCTTTGCCTTTAGCTTTAAGTTGAACTTTAGACACAAAACTATGTTTTCTCTACTTTCCCTATGCTTCTTATACGTTTTTTGCAGGTACAATCACTCGGTCGAGTGTTTTTCTACTCGATCGAGCACATTTGAGATGATATTCACTCGATCGAGTAGTTTATTTACTCGATCGACAAGCTGCAATTTCACGATCACTCGATCGAGTGATTATTTCGTTCGATCGAGTCCTTCTGACACCAAATCACTCGATCGACCTGTTCTAGGTCACTCAATCAAGTAGTTTCGTCTTCCAGCCGTTACTTTTTGTCTGTCGACCTACTGTTTGACTTCCTTTGACCTCCCATGTTCATGGTCGGTTTGGGGAGGTCCCCTCTTCACGATATTTTGTAAGTTTTCCGACTCCAGTCATCCTAGTCTCCTCAGTTTGCATTTCTTTCCCTATTTTTGGTACAATGAGGGCATTGTACGGTTTGGTTTGGGGAGGTATGCATCCATATCCGTGTCTGCATGTTTTCTTGCATTTTCGTTTGCACGTGTATTTATTTTCGCATGCATCGTCGTTTTAATTCAAAAATCACATAAATTCAAAATCACATAAATTTCAAAAAATTTCACGTTTAATTTGAGTCGGAACGTTTGAAATTTGACGCTACATTGAATCCCTACCTTAGCCTTGCATATTCCTAACTGCATAAATGTTCTTATAGGTTGAGTTAGGTGAGTGTCTTTACTTCTTTCTATATTTCACATTTATACTCACCTCGTGCCTAAATTTGAGTGATGAGCGGCCCGTGAGAGTCCGATACTTTTGATTCTTGCAAGGTCGACGGTTCAGTAAGTTTGAAACATTGATTTAATTCATTTGCACTTATCATTTGCCACTTTGTTAGTTGTTGCATTAAACTGGTTTTGGTGGATGATTTGTAGTTGATGCGTTGGTCCCGTTCCACTGTTTATTCTTAGTTGAATTCATAGTTTGCTTGGGGACAAGCAAAGGTTTTGTTTGGGGAGATTTGATGGGTGTATTTTATATAAGGTTTTTACCTCATTTTTACACGTATTTTTGTACTATTTTACGTGGTATCTAGCTACAAATACCCCCGAATAGTCTACTTTGGTTCGTTTTGTGTAAATTGCAGGAATAGACCAAAGAGAAGATAAATCAAGCCTAAACTCGTCCCATTTGCATGCATTTATGGAGAACAAGGAACCGGACCTTGGAATCTGTCACTTGAAGACGCGTAAGCTGGTTTCGTAAGGTGTCTAGTGCCTAATCGTGTTGAAATAGCTCGATCGACT
Source organism: Silene latifolia (assembly GCF_048544455.1). Taxonomy (NCBI): domain Eukaryota; kingdom Viridiplantae; phylum Streptophyta; class Magnoliopsida; order Caryophyllales; family Caryophyllaceae; genus Silene; species Silene latifolia. Next base: position 417,430,350 of record NC_133538.1, on the reverse strand, counting down.
ACTTTTCAAGTCGATCGAATGCTTTATATAAAGAAGATTACATGATCGAGTAGTTATAGTACTCGATCGAGAAGGCAATACAAGGAGTTACTCGATCGAGTGGTTTATTTCCACTCGATCGAAGGGTTTGTCGTTTAGTTGCTTGATCGAGTGGTTTATTTCCACTCGATCGAGTGGTTTGGCCTGTAATAAGTTTTTCGGCCTAATTTCGTATGGCCTTTTGTAATTAGGCTATGGATTAGGTTTAAGGGGAAGATTTTCGTATGCTACTAAATAGAGTAGATTGCGTAACTCTTTCTCATTCATTCACTTCTACTTTATCTTTCTCTACTGCTACTTCACTTTACCTTACTTCTACTCTTTTCTACTCGGATTCAAATTTGTAATTGGTATTATTTCTCCTTTTTATTTCTTAATCGCAATTATCATTTTGTTTCTACCTTTCTCTCATTGTTATCATTATTGTTTTATTTGATTCGTCAGTTTTTATTACTATTTTCGATTCTCATTATCTATATGTTATTGTTGTTGATTCGATAGTAATGTGTAGCTAAATCCCTCTTGCTAATACTAAGGAATCCATGATTATGAAGGAATAGCAATTGCCATATTAGGTTTTGTGCTTGTGTGGTCTCTGTTGTTATTCGTTGCATTTAACTGTTTCTGTCTAATTGAGTCGACGCAATTAGTCATTTTATCATAGTAAACCTTGACCTAGACCAGAAGGTTGGAATGGGCGAGACTTGTAGCGAACATTAGGGCACCGTAGTGAGGGCGGAAGCTAATCTATTTGTGCTTTAGGGCGAATTGAGACCGGAAGGAGATATTCACTGCTCCTCAGACCATACTTGCATTGACCCGAGACTTAGATTGCTTGACTGAATGATTATGGTGAACCGACTGTCTTAGCTATTTTCTCCATATTTGCTTAATCTTTATTCTCTTGTTTTTCCTCTCTTTCTTAGTCTTTTTAGTTTAAAACAATCAAATACATCCCCCCAATTTGGTTACCGTGACGAACTTAAGCAAAGATGACATCTTCCCATCTCCCTGTGGAGATTGACCCGACTTCCCTAGCTATATTAGTTAGAGCCAGTTGGTTATTTTTGATAGGTATACGACTACCCTGTCATTGACCCTTAACTACATCCCAAATTTAGCCTGCCTTGTCAAGCTAGTTAGTGTATGTTTTTGCAGTATATTGTCTATTGTATCAAGTTTGGTTTGTATTGCATTATTTGGAGTTGGTGAAAAAGAAGAAGAAGAAGGATGAGTTGAAAAAAAAAAGAAGAATTGAAGAATAAAAAAAAAAAGAATAAAAAAAGAAAAAATAAACCGAGAAGAAGAAGAAAAAGAAAAAAAAAGATGTTTGACCGTTGAAAGTTCCACTCCTATGCTTTATTTATATCTATTTAGGAGTATGTTCGGTTCGGTTTGGTGAGTTTGTATGCCAATTAGAAGGCATTGAGCTTAATTTTGATGGATTAGAGATGGATATGTTCTATTTGGTTCTGTTCAGGTACTAGCTTGGCCACGTATACCTCCACATTCCCAAAAATGTTTTGCCTTTTCTTACCCATTACCTCACTTTACCATACTTTTGTAAGCCTTCGGCTGTGACGGACCTTGTTTGGTTGGAATGTATGTGTGGTGATTAGAATTGTCTATCATTTTAGCTGCATGCATGTTTATGTGGGTCGTAGTTTAGGTGAGCGACTATAGTTCTTTCTCTCTTACATTCATATGCTTACCCTTTGCTTCACGAGAGAAGAGTGACCCATGAGAGTCCATCATTAAAGGTCTTGCAAGGTCGACGGTTCAGCTTTATTATAAACATCTTACAACTCGTTTGCATTTGACTGTTTTGCTATAAGTCTTAGTTTGCTGCATTAAATTGGTTTAAGTGGACAATTTGTAGCTAGCTCTGAGTTTTCTTTTCCGTTCCATTACTTTTGCATATAGTTTGCTTGGGGACAAGAAAAGGTTTGGTTTGGGGAAGTTTGATGCGTACATTTTATATAGACTTTTTGTACCATATATGCACGCATCTTTATGCATATTTAGTAGTGTTTAGCTACAATTGTCCCCCGAATAGTCTACTTTGATTTCTCTTGTCTTATTTGCAGGAATGAACCAAAGAGAAGCTAAATCAAGGTTAATACATGTCCCTATGCATTCATTTAGGAGATGAGTTGATTCGGAGCTTTAAGACTACTATTTTGAGATGCGCAAAGAAGTAAGATACCTAGGCGAGCAAAGGAAGAACTTCAAATTATTATTGCCTACTTTAAAGAGCCATATCTAGAGTTATACAACTGATTTTCAGCTGATTCTAATTGGAGATGAAAGCTTGTCCTCTTAACTTTCCAACACCACTGGAAACGTCCTGTTTGCCCAAGTAACGAAGAAATGGAAGCCGTTTGAAGTTCAGTGCGCGAAGCAGGAATTATGCGCTGGAAACCACTCGATCGAGTAGAATAGGTTCGATCGAATAGTTTAAGTCCTTGATCGAATTGCTTATTTTAGATAGTGTTCGATCGAGTAGTTTTTCTACTCGATCGAGAGGTTTTGCTATAATTTACTCGATAGAGGAGTTTTAAACCACTCGATCGAGTGCTTTTCTATCTTCCGCAAGGTTTTAATATCGTATTAGGTTAATAATTGTCTTTCCTATAATAGGAAATACGACATGAGGTTAACACACCACTTAAAACATTACTTTTCTTTTCCTTATTGTGAAACGATTGGTCTGCTCTCTTTTCCGGATCTCTTAATCTGTAATTCTCCCTTTTACTCTTTCTCTTTCTTTTATTATCTCATTAATTTGTGATGTTTATTATTTTTCTATCCCTTATTCTTGCTCTTTTCTTATTTATGTCTAGCTAAATCTCTTGCTAGGATTTAGGGGAGTCAATGAATTGTTGTTAGTTGCTAATTAGTTTACAGATCTTTCGTTGTTATTATGTCTATGTTGTTAATCACTGCAATTAACTGTAACTAGCTACTTGAATCGATGCATTTAGCTTAATTAATCTTGGTAAGCCTTAACCTAGACCGGAAGGTTGGAAGGGGTGAGACCCGCAGTGAACAATATGATGCTTTAGTGAGGGCAGAAGCTAAGCTAATAGTATTTTAGGGCGAATTGAGACCGGAAGGAGATATTCGTTGCCCCTTAGACCAATACAATTGGTCGAGCTGTGACCTTAGATGTAATTATCTGACATTCATTGATGACCCGACAATCCTAGTTCTCTTCCTTTACTGTTAATCTCTCTTACTCTTTTCTCACTTTAATCTCCTTTAGTTTTAGTTCAAACAACTTAAACCCCCAATTGTGACCGTAGACAGATTGAATTAACAAGTAGATAGTGACCGCCTCTTTGTGGAGATCGACCCTACTTACCGCTGACTTCTGAAGTAGTACTTAGGTATTTATTTTTGGTACTTAAACGACAAGTATCAGGTACACTGGTCGAATTTTGGATGAGGTAAACATCTTTGTTCCTTTGGTTACAATCTCCGTACACAGCTTACGTTACAGTAATATCGTTACTGTATCATTATTGCATTATTCATTTGTTGTGGTGCCCTTGTCATATTATTACTAGGTTCCAAGCTGCTATGGACCAGCAGCGCTACACACAAAGGTGCGACGATTATGACAGTGACCATTCATTACTTAACCTAGACACAAACATACATTTAGAAAAACATGGTGCTATTGTATACACACATGCTGTGTTTAAGATGTTCCAAGAGGAAGTAAAGGCTTCTATATCATGTAGTGTCGCAGACTTTGACAAGGAAAACAATGTGCGGATAATTTTTGTGGAAGATGCTGAATCAAACAGAACTTTTAAGGTGACATTCAACCTTTCAACCACGGATGCAGAATGTGCTTGCAAACTCTTTGAAAGAATAGGGTTACTTTGCAGACATATTGTGTAGGTGTACAAGGGCGAAGGAATTCGGCAAATACCAAGCAAGTACATTTTAGATAGTTGGACCAAAGAACTCTCACGCAACTAACAAGTTTGATTCGAAAACATTATTACTCACACATCTCATTTGTTCCCCTTTAAAAATATCTTGCTTAAATATATTGTGATAATAACACTGCTATATTACGAACTTTGGCTTACTGTTTCACTTTTAGCCCCCACTCCAATAATTTATTACAGTAACATTGTTACCATATAAAACAGTAACTTTATGTTTCATTATCAGGCTTGATTCCAATGGGAATGTCATCGAGGATTCAAATATGGCTCAGTCTGATAACTGCCATGCGTGCAAGCTATGGGCAGAGTTCAGTGCAACCGTTGGAGTTCTCAAAACTTTGCCTACAGTTCACATGGACGAATTAGCATCTCTACTAGTTGAGTTCCAGGAGAAGTTATATGTTCAACCACTTACAAAAGATCAATAAATAGAGATTCTCTTGGGTTGCAGCTCGTCCTCTGAAGTCACTATCTGGCCTCCGGTTAAAGCACACAATAAAGGGAGCGGAAAAAGATTGACGTCGGCAAAAACACAAGTCATTGAAAAAGCAGTAAAGCCCAAGAAACTATGTGCATACTGCAAAGAAAAAGTTGACCACGACAAGAGAACATGCCAAAGTATTCAGTTTGTGATGATGAAGTAATGATTTTCATTCAAGAAATTAACATGAGAACTTGATATCTCAGCTATAATACTTGGGTTTTATCCATCTAACTTCACATTTTCTCAAGTATTAATACCTTTTAAATTAATAATCTTTATATATGCTAATAGTAACAGTGTTGCTATTACAACTTATCTTAGGAAAAGGATTTAGGGTTGGATTAGGCGGCTCCGCGAGGCAGTGACGCCTAATCCAACCGAAAACCCTTTTCCGTCCCGTTTTAGTAGCGTCTTTCCCCTCTTTTAATCCCTCCCCACGAAAGGGTATCACCTGTCCCTCCCTAAGGTTTAGTTTTGTGTTTTTGCACTACAAACGACCTTTGATTAAGGAAAAGGGTTTAGGGTTGGATTAGGCGGCTCCGCAGAACGGTGACGCCTAACCCAACCCTAAACTCTTTTTCGTCCCGTTTTAGAAGTGACTTTTCCCTCTTTTAATCCCATCCATGTTTTTGAGTCACAGTGATACTATATGTTTGATTATGAACTAGCTTTGACTATGAAAAAGGGTTTCGGGTTGGATTAGGCAGCTCCGCAAAGCGGCGCCGCCTAATCCAACCCTAAACCGTTTTCCGTCCCGTTTTAGAAGTGTATTTCCCATCTTTTAATCCTCCCACGACAGGGTATCACCCGTCCTTCCCTAGGGTTTGGTCTTGGGTTTTTTCACTATGAACGACCTTTTACTAAGGAAAAGGGTTTTGGGTTGGATTAGGCGGCTCCACGAAGCGGTGACGCCTAATCCAACTCTAAACCCTTTTCCGTCCCGTTTTAGAAGCATCTTTCCCATCTTTTAATCCCTCGCACGACAGGCTATCACCCGTCCCTCCCTAGGGTTTAGTCTTGGGTTTTTTCACTATGAACAACGTTTTACTAAAGAAAATGGTTTAGGGTTGGATTAGGCGGTTCCGCGAAACGGTGACGCCTATTCCTACCCTAAACCCTTTTTCGTCCGTTTTAGAAGCGTCTTTCCTATATTTTAATCCCTCCCACAATAGAGTATCACCCACCCCATCCTAGGGTTTAGTCTTGGGTTTTTTCACTACGAACGACCTTTTACTAAGGAAAAGGGTTTAGGGTTGGATTAGGCGGCTCCGCGAAGCGGTGACGCCTAATCCAACCGTAAACCCTTTTTTGTCGCGTTTTAGAAACGTCTTTCCCATCTTTTACTCCCATCTATGTTTTAGAGTCACAGTATAACTGTATGTTTGATTATGAACTAGCTTTGATGAAGGAAAAGGGTTTAGGGTTCGATTAGGCGGCTCCGCGAAGCGGTGACGCCTAATCCAACCCTAAACCCTTTTCTGTCCCGTTATAGAAGCATCTTTCCCATATTTTAATTCCTCCCACGATACTACGACAGGGCATCACCCGCCCCTACCTAGGGTTTAGTCTTGGGTTTTTGCACTACGATCGACCTTTTTCCTTCCCGTTTTAGAAGTGTCTTTTGCATATTTTAATCCCTCCCATGACAGGGTATCACCTGGCCCTCCCTAAGGTTTAGTCATGGGTTTTTTCACTACGAACGACCTTTGACTAAGAAAAAGGATTTAGGGTTGAATTAGGCGGCTTCGCGAAGCGATGATGCCTAATCAAACTCTTAACCCTTTTCCGTCCCGTTTTAGAAGCGTATTTTCTCTCTTTTACTCTCATCCATGTTTTAGAGTCACAGTGTTATTATATGTTTGATTATGAACTAGCTTTGACCAAGAAAAAGGTTTTAGGGTTGGATTAGGCGGCTCCACGAAGCCGTGACACCTAATCCAACCCTAAAACCTTTTCCGTCCCATTTTAGAAGCATCATTCCCATATTTTTATCCCTCCCAGGATAATTCGACAGGGTATCACCCGCCACTCCCTAGGGTTTTGTCTTGGGTTTTTGCACTACGATCTACCTTTGACTAAGGAAAAGGGTTTAGGGTTAGATTAGGCGGCTCCGCGAAGCGCTGACGCCTAATCCAACCCGCAACCCTTTTTCGTCCCGTTTTAAAAGTGTCTGTCACCTCTTTTACTCCCTCCCATAACAGGGTATCACCCGTCCCTACCTAAGATTTAGTCTTGGGTTTTTTCACTACGAACGACCTTTTACTAAGGAAAAGGGTTTAGGGTTGGATTATGCGGCTCCGCGAAGCGGTGACGCCTAATCCAATCCTAAACCCTTTTCCGAACCTTTTAGAAGCGTCTTTCCCGTCTTTACTCTCATCCATGTTTTAGAGTCATACTGTTACTATATGTTTGATTATGAACTAGTTTTGACTAAGGAAAAAGGTTTAGGATTGGATTAGGCGGCTCCGCGAAGCTGTGATGCCTAATTCAACCATAAACCCTTTTTCGTCCTGTTTTAAAAGCGTCTTTCCCATCTTTTAATCCCTCCCACGATAGGGTATCACCCGTCCCTCCCTTGGGTTTAGTCTTGGGTTTTTGCACAACGAACGACCTATGACTAAGCAAAAGGGTTTAGGGTTTGATTAGGCGGCACCGTGAAGCGGTGTAGCCTAATCCAACCCTAAACCCTTTTCTATCCCGTTTTAGAAGCGTCTTTCACCACTTTTACTCCCATCCATGTCTTAGAGTTACAGTGTTATTATATGTTTGATTATGAACTAGCTTTGACTAAGGAAATGGATTAAGGGTTGGATTAGGCGGCTCCGCGAAGCGGTGACGCCAAATCCAAACCTAAACCCTTTTTCGACCCGTTTTAGAAGCGTCTTTCCCATATTTTAATCCCTCCCACGATACTACGACAGGGTATCACCCGCCCCTCCCTAGGGTTTAGTCTTTGGTTTTCTCACTACGGTCGACCTTTGACAAATGAAAAGGGTTTAGGGTTAGATTAGGTGGCTCCGCGAAGCGGTGACGCCTAATCCAACCCGAAACCCTTTTCCTTCCCGTTTTAAAAGCGTCTTTCCCCTCTTTTACTCTCTCCCACGACAGGGTATCACCCGTCCCTTCCTAGGGTTTAGTCTTGTGTTTTTTCACTATGAACGACCTTTTAATAAGGAAAAAGGTTAGGGTTGGATTAGGCGTCACCGCTTTGTGTCCCGTTTTAGAAGTGTCTTTCCCATATTTTAATCCCTCCCACGACAGGGTATCACCTGGCCCTCCCTAGGGTTTAGTATTTGGTTTTTGCACTACGAACGACCTTTGAGTAAGAAAAAGGATTTAGGGTTGGATTTGGTGGCTCCGCGAAGCGGCGTCGCCGAATCTAACTCTTAACCCTTTTCCGTCCCGTTTTAGAAGCGTCTTTTCTCTCTTTTACTCTCATCCATGTTTTAGAGTCACAATATTATTATATGTTTGATTATGAACTAGCTTTGACCAAGGAAAAGGGTTTAGGGTTGGATTAGGTGGCACCGCGAAGCCTAAAATCTAACCCGAAACCCTTTTCCGTCCCGTTTTAGAAGAGTCTTTCCCATATTTTAATCCCTCCCACGATACTACGATAAGGTATCACCCGCCCCTCCCTAGGGTTTAGTCTTGGGTTTTTGCACTACGATCGACCTTTGACTAAGGAAAAGGGTTTAGGGCTAGTTAGGCGGCTCCGCGAAGCGGTGACGCCTAATCCATCCCACAACCCTTTTTCGTCCCGTTTTAAAAGCGTATTTGCCCTCTTTTACTCTCTCCCACGACAGGGTATCACCCGTCCCTGCCTAGGGTTTAGTCTTAGATTTTTTCACTACGAACAACCTTTTAATAAGAAAAAGGGCTTAGGGTTGGATTAGGCGTCACTGCTTTGTGTCCCGTTTTAGAAGTGTCTTTCCCATATTTTAATCCCTCCCATGACAGGGTATCACCTGGCCCTCCCTAGGGTTTAGTCTTGGGTTTTTGCACTACGAACGACCTTTGACTAAGAAAAAGGATTTAGGGTTGGATTTGGCGGCTCCGCGAAGCGGTGTCGCCGAATCTAACTCTTAATCCTTTTCCATCCCGTTTTAGAAGTGTCTTTTCTCTCTTTTACTCTCATCCATATTTTAGAGTCACAGTGTTATTATATGTTTGATTATGAACTAGCTTTGACCAAGGAAAAGGGTTTAGGGTTGGATTAGTTGGCTCCGCGAAGCCGCGATGCCTAAAATCCAACCCGAAACCCTTTTCCGTCCCGTTTTAGTAGCGTCTTTCCCATATTTTAATACCTCCCACGATACTACGACAAGGTATCACCCACCCCTCCCTAGGGTTTAGTCTTGGATTTTTGCACTACGATCGACCTTTGACCAAGGAAAAGGGGTTAGGCCTAGTTAGGCGGCTCCGCGAAGCGGTGACGCCTAATCCATCCCGCAACCCTTTTTCGTCCCGTTTTAAAAGCGTCTTTCCCCTCTCTTACTTCCTCCCACGACAGGGTATCACCCGTCCCTCTCTAAGGTTTAGTCTTGGGTTTTTTCACTACTAACGACCTTTTACTAAGAAAAAGGGTTAAGGGTTGGATTAGGCGGCTCCGCGAAGCGGTGTCACCTACCAACCCTAAACCCTTTTCTGAACCATTTTAGAAGCATTTTTCCCCTCTTTTACTCTCATCCATGTTTTAGAGTCACAGTGTTACTATATGTTTGATTATGAACTAGTTTTGACTAAGGAAAATGGTTTAGGGTTGGATTAAGCGTCTCCGCGGGAAGCGATGAGGCCTAATCCAACCCTAAACCCTTTTCCGTCCCGTTTTAGAAGCGTCTTTCCCATAATTTAATCTTTCCCACGATACTACGACAGGGTATCACCCGTCCCTCCCTAGGGATTAGTCTTGGGTTTTTGCACTACGATCAACCTTTGACTAAGGAAAAGGGTTTAGGGTTAGATTAGGCGTCTCCGGGAAGCGGTGACGCCTAATCCAACCCGCAACCCTTTGTCGTCCCGTTTTAAAGGCGTCTTTCCCCTCTTTTACTCTCTTCCACGACAGGGTATCACCCGTCCCTCCCTAGGGTTTAGTCTTGGGTTTTTTCACTATGAACGACCTTTTAATAAAAAAAATGGTTTATGGTTAGATTAGGCGATTCCGCAAAGCGGTGACGCCTAATCCAACCCTAAACATTTTTCCGTCCCATTTTAGAAGTGTCTTTACCATATTTTAATCCCTCCCACGACAGGGTATCACCTGGCCCTCCCTAGGGTTTAGTCTTGGGTTTTTGCACTACGAACGACCTTTGACTAAGAAAAAGGATTTAGGGTTGGATTAGGCGGCTCCGCGAAGCGTTGTCGCCTAATCGAACTCTTAACCCTTTTCCATCCCTTTTTAGAAGCGTATTTTCTCTCTTTTACTCTCATCCATGTTTTAGAGTCACAGTGTTATTATATGTTTGATTATGAACTAGCTTTGACCAAGGAAAAGGGTTTAGGGTTGGATTAGGCGGCTCCGCTAAGAGATGACGACTAATCAACCCCTAAACCCTTTTCCGTCCTGTTTTAAAAGCGTCTTTCCCATCTTTTAATCCCTCCCATGATAGGGTATCACCCGTCCCTACCTAGGGTTTAGTCTTGGGTTTTTGCACTACGAACGACCTTTGACTAAGGAAAAGGGTTTAAGGTTTGATTAGGTGGCACCGCGAAGTGGTGTCGCCTAATCCAACTCTAAACCGTTTTCTATCCCGTTTTAGAAGCGTCTTTCCCCACTTTTACTCCCATCCATGTCTTAGAGTTACAGTGTTACTATATGTTTGTTTATGAACTAGCTTTGACTAAGAAAAAGGGTTAAGGGTTGGATTAGGTGGCTCCGCAAAGCGGTGACGCCTAATCCAACCCTAAACCCTTTCCCGTCCCGTTTTAGAAGGGTCTTTCCCATATTTTAATCTCTCCCACGATACTACGACAGGGTATCACCCGCCCCTCCCTAGGGTTTAGTCTTTAGTTTTTGCAATACGGTCGACCTTTGACAAAGGAAAAGGGTTTAGGGTTAGATTAGGTGGCTCTGCGAAGCGTTGACGCATAATCCAACCCGAAACCCTTTTCCGTCCCGTTTTAAAAGCGTATTTCCCCTCTTTTACTCTCTCCCACGACAGGGTATCACCCATCCCTTTATAGGGTTTAGTCTTGGGTTTTTTCACTATGAACGACCTTTTAATAAGGAAAAGGGTTTAGGGTTGGATTAGGCGATTCCGCAAAACGGTGACGTCTAATCCAACCCTAAACCTTTTTCCGTCCCGTTTTAGAAGTGTCATTACCATATTTTAATCCCTCCCACGATACTACGACAGGGTATCACCCGCCCCTCCCTAGGGTTTAGTCTTTGGTTTTCTCACTACGGTCGACCTTTGACAAATGAAAAGGGTTTAGGGTTAGATTAGGTGGCTCCGCGAAGCGGTGACGCCTAATCCAACCCGAAACCCTTTTCCTTCCCGTTTTAAAAGCGTCTTTCCCCTCTTTTACTCTCTCCCACGACAGGGTATCACCCGTCCCTTCCTAGGGTTTAGTCTTGTGTTTTTTCACTATGAACGACCTTTTAATAAGGAAAAAGGTTAGGGTTGGATTAGGCGTCACCGCTTTGTGTCCCGTTTTAGAAGTGTCTTTCCCATATTTTAATCCCTCCCACGACAGGGTATCACCTGGCCCTCCCTAGGGTTTAGTATTTGGTTTTTGCACTACGAACGACCTTTGACTAAGAAAAAGGATTTAGGGTTGGATTTGGTGGCTCCGCGAAGCGGCGTCGCCGAATCTAACTCTTAACCCTTTTCCGTCCCGTTTTAGAAGCGTCTTTTCTCTCTTTTACTCTCATCCATGTTTTAGAGTCACAATATTATTATATGTTTGATTATGAACTAGCTTTGACCAAGGAAAAGGGTTTAGGGTTGGATTAGGTGGCACCGCGAAGCCTAAAATCTAACCCGAAACCCTTTTCCGTCCCGTTTTAGAAAAGTCTTTCCCATATTTTAATCCCTCCCACGATACTACGATAAGGTATCACCCGCCCCTCCCTAGGGTTTAGTCTTGGGTTTTTGCACTACGATCGACCTTTGACTAAGGAAAAGGGTTTAGGGCTAGTTAGGCGGCTCCGCGAAGCGGTGACGCCTAATCCATCCCACAACCCTTTTTCGTCCCGTTTTAAAAGCGTATTTGCCCTCTTTTACTCTCTCCCACGACAGGGTATCACCCGTCCCTGCCTAGGGTTTAGTCTTAGATTTTTTCACTACGAACAACCTTTTAATAAGAAAAAGGGCTTAGGGTTGGATTAGGCGTCACTGCTTTGTGTCCCGTTTTAGAAGTGTCTTTCCCATATTTTAATCCCTCCCATGACAGGGTATCACCTGGCCCTCCCTAGGGTTTAGTCTTGGGTTTTTGCACTACGAACGACCTTTGACTAAGAAAAAGGATTTAGGGTTGGATTTGGCGGCTCGCAAGCGGTGTCGCCGAATCTAACTCTTAATCCTTTTCCATCCCGTTTTAGAAGTGTCTTTTCTCTCTTTTACTCTCATCCATATTTTAGAGTCACAGTGTTATTATATGTTTGATTATGAACTAGCTTTGACCAAGGAAAAGGGTTTAGGGTTGGATTAGTTGGCTCCGCGAAGCCGCGATGCCTAAAATCCAACCCGAAACCCTTTTCCGTCCCGTTTTAGTAGCGTCTTTCCCATATTTTAATACCTCCCACGATACTACGACAAGGTATCACCCACCCCTCCCTAGGGTTTAGTCTTGGATTTTTGCACTACGATCGACCTTTGACCAAGGAAAAGGGGTTAGGCCTAGTTAGGCGGCTCCGCGGCGTGACGCCTAATCCATCCCGCAACCCTTTTTCGTCCCGTTTTAAAAGCGTCTTTCCCCTCTCTTACTTCCTCCCACGACAGGGTATCACCCGTCCCTCTCTAAGGTTTAGTTTTGGGTTTTTTCACTACTAACGACCTTTTACTAAGAAAAAGGGTTAAGGGTTGGATTAGGCGGCTCCGCGAAGCGGTGTCACCTACCAACCCTAAACCCTTTTCTGAACCATTTTAGAAGCATTTTTCCCCTCTTTTACTCTCATCCATGTTTTAGAGTCACAGTGTTACTATATGTTTGATTATGAACTAGTTTTGACTAAGGAAAATGGTTTAGGGTTGGATTAAGCGTCTCCGCGAAGCAGTGAGGCCTAATCCAACCCTAAACCCTTTTCCGTCCCGTTTTAGAAGCGTCTTTCCCATAATTTAATCTTTCCCACGATACTACGACAGGGTATCACCCGTCCCTCCCTAGGGATTAGTCTTGGGTTTTTGCACTACGATCAACCTTTGACTAAGGAAAAGGGTTTAGGGTTAGATTAGGCGTCTCCGGGAAGCGGTGACGCCTAATCCAACCCGCAACCCTTTGTCGTCCCGTTTTAAAGGCGTCTTTCCCCTCTTTTACTCTCTTCCACGACAGGGTATCACCCGTCCCTCCCTAGGGTTTAGTCTTGGGTTTTTTCACTATGAACGACCTTTTAATAAAAAAAATGGTTTATGGTTAGATTAGGCGATTCCGCAAAGCGGTGACGCCTAATCCAACCCTAAACATTTTTCCGTCCCATTTTAGAAGTGTCTTTACCATATTTTAATCCCTCCCACGACAGGGTATCACCTGGCCCTCCCTAGGGTTTAGTCTTGGGTTTTTGCACTACGAACGACCTTTGACTAAGAAAAAGGATTTAGGGTTGGATTAGGCGGCTCCGCGAAGCGTTGTCGCCTAATCGAACTCTTAACCCTTTTCCATCCCTTTTTAGAAGCGTATTTTCTCTCTTTTACTCTCATCCATGTTTTAGAGTCACAGTGTTATTATATGTTTGATTATGAACTAGCTTTGACCAAGGAAAAGGGTTTAGGGTTGGATTAGGCGGCTCCGCTAAGAGATGACGACTAATCAACCCCTAAACCCTTTTCCGTCCTGTTTTAAAAGCGTCTTTCCCATCTTTTAATCCCTCCCATGATAGGGTATCACCCGTCCCTACCTAGGGTTTAGTCTTGGGTTTTTGCACTACGAACGACCTTTGACTAAGGAAAAGGGTTTAAGGTTTGATTAGGTGGCACCGCGAAGTGGTGTCGCCTAATCCAACTCTAAACCGTTTTCTATCCCGTTTTAGAAGCGTCTTTCCCCACTTTTACTCCCATCCATGTCTTAGAGTTACAGTGTTACTATATGTTTGTTTATGAACTAGCTTTGACTAAGAAAAAGGGTTAAGGGTTGGATTAGGTGGCTCCGCAAAGCGGTGACGCCTAATCCAACCCTAAACCCTTTCCCGTCCCGTTTTAGAAGGGTCTTTCCCATATTTTAATCTCTCCCACGATACTACGACAGGGTATCACCCGCCCCTCCCTAGGGTTTAGTCTTTGGTTTTTGCAATACGGTCGACCTTTGACAAAGGAAAAGGGTTTAGGGTTAGATTAGGTGGCTCTGCGAAGCGTTGACGCATAATCCAACCCGAAACCCTTTTCCGTCCCGTTTTAAAAGCGTATTTCCCCTCTTTTACTCTCTCCCACGACAGGGTATCACCCATCCCTTTATAGGGTTTAGTCTTGGGTTTTTTCACTATGAACGACCTTTTAATAAGGAAAAGGGTTTAGGGTTGGATTAGGCGATTCCGCAAAACGGTGACGTCTAATCCAACCCTAAACCTTTTTCCGTCCCGTTTTAGAAGTGTCATTACCATATTTTAATCCCTCCCACGATAGGGTATCACCTGGCCCACCCTAGGGTTTAGTTTTGGGTTTTTGCACTACGAACGACCTTTGACTAAGAAAAAGGATTTAGGGTTGGATTAGGCGGCTCCGCGAAGTGTTGTCGCCTAATCTAACTCTTAACCATTTTTCATCCCTTTTTAGAAGCGTCTTTTCTCTCTTTTACTCTCATCCATGTTTTAGAGCCACAGTGTTATTATATGTTTGATTATGAACTAGATTTGACCAAGGAAAAGGGTTTAGGGTTGGATTAGGCGGCTCCGTGAAGCGGTTACGTATAATCCAACCCTAAACCCATTTCCGTCCTGTTTTAAAAGTGTCTTTCCCATCTTTTAATCCCTCCCACGATAGGGTATCAACCGTCCCTCCCTAGGGTTTAGTCTGGGTTTTTTGCACTACGAACGACCTTTGACAAAGGAAAAGGGTTTAGGGTTTGATTAGGCGGTACCGCAAAGTGGTGTCGCCTAATCCAACCATAAACCCTTTCTATCCCGTTTTAGAAGCGTCTTTCCCCACTTTTACTCCCATCCAAATCTTAGAGTTACAGTGTTACTATATGTTTGATTATGAACTAGCTTTGACTAAGGAAAAGGGTAAAGGGTTGGATTAGGTGGCTCCGCGAAGCGGTGATGCCTAATCCAACCCTAAACTCTTTCCCGTCCCGTTTTAGAAGCATCTTTCCCATTTTTTAATCCCTCCCACGATACTACGACAGGGTATCACCCGCCCCTCCCTAGGGTTTAGTCTTTGGTTTTTGCACTACGGTCGACCTTTGACAAAGGAAAAGGGTTTAGGGTTAGATTAGGTGGTTCTGCGAAGCGGTGACGCATAATCCAACCCGAAACCCTTTTCCGTCCTGTTTTAAAAGTGTCTTTCCGCTCTTTTACTCTCTCCCATGACAGGGTATCAGCCGTTCCTCCCTAGGGTTTAGTCTTGGGTTTTTTCACTACGAACGACCTTTTAATAAGGAAAAGGGTTTAGGGTTGGATTAAGCGTCACCGCTTTGTGTCCCGTTTTAGAAGTGTCTTTCCCATATTTTAATCCCTCCCATGACAGGGTATCACCTGGCCCTCCCTAGGGTTTAGTCTTGGGTTTTTGCACTACGAACGACCTTTGACTAAGAAAAAGGATTTAGGGTTGGATTTGGCGGCTCCGCGAAGCGGTGTCGCCGAATCTAACTCTTAACCCTTTTCCGTCCCGTTGTAGAAGCGTCTTTTCTCTCTTTTACTCTCATTAATGTTTTAGAGTTACAATGTTACTATATGTTTGATTATGAACTAGCTTTGACCAAGGAAAAGGGTTTGGTGTTGGATTAGGTGGCTCCACGAAGCCGCGACGCCTAAAATCCAACCCGAAACCCTTTTTCGTCCCATTTTAGAAGCGTCTTTCCCATATTTTAATCCCTCCGATGATACTATGACAAGGTATCACCCGCCCCTCCCTAGGGTTTTGTATTGGGGTTTTGCACTACGAACGACCTTTGACTAAGAAAAAGGAATTAGGGTTAGATTTGGCGGCTCCGCGAAGCGGTGTCGCCGAATCTAACTCTTAACCCTTTTTCGTCCCGTTTTAGAAGCGTGTTTTCTCTCTTTTACTCTCATCCATGTTTTACAGTCATAGTGTTATTATATGTTTGATTATGAACTAGCTTTGACCAAGGAAAAGGGTTTACGGTTGGATTAGGTGGCTCCGCGAAGCCGCGACGCCTAAAATCCAATCCGAAACCCTTTTCCGTCCCGTTTTAGAAGCGTCTTTCCCATATTTTAATCCCTCCCACGATACTACGACAAGGTATCACCCGCCCCTCCCTAGGGTTTAGTCTTGGGTTTTTGCACTACGACCGACCTTTGACTAAGGAAAAGGGTTTAGGGCTAGTTAGGCGGCTCCGCGAAGCGGTGACGCCTAATCCATCCCGCAACCCTTTTTCGTCCCGTTTTAAAAGCGTCTTTCCCCTCTCTTACTCCCTCCCACGACAGAGTATCACCCGTCCCTCTCTAAGGTTTAGTCTTGGGTTTTTTCACTACTAACGACCTTTTACTACGGAAAAGGGTTTAAGGTTGGATTAGGAGGCTCCGCGAAGCGGTGTCGCCTAATCCAACCCTAAACCCTTTTCCGAACCATTTTAGAATCATCTTTCCCCTCTTTTACTCGCATACATGTTTTAGAGTCACAGTGTTAATATATGTTTGATTATGAACTAGTTTTGACTAAGAAAAAGGGTTTAGGGTTGGATTAGGCGGCTTCGCGAAGCGGTGACGCCTAATCCAACCCTAAACCCTTTTCCGTCCCGTTTTAGAAGCGTCTTTCCCATATTTTAATCTTTCCCACGATACTACGACAGGGTATCACCCGTCCCTCCCTAGGGTTTAGTCTTGGGTTTTTGCACTACGATCGACCTTTGACTTAGGAAAAGGGTTTAGGGTTAGATTAGGCGGCTCCGGGAAGCGGTGACGCCTAATCCAACCCACAACCCTTTTTCGTCCCGTTTTAAAGGCGTCTTTCCCCTCTTTTACTCTCTCCCACGACAGGGTATCACCCGTCCCTTCCTAGGGCGATGTGCCTTTATTGAGTTGGTGGACACCCCATTCTAATTTTCTTCCTATTTAAATGAATTTTTCTACATTTTCAGGGGAGCAGATTTCAACAAGGAATTTGTCCCACCATTTGATTTTGAATCCGCTGACTAACGAGAGGGGATAGGGAGATGGATACACTTGCAGAAGGGCGTAGTGCCAACAAAGTATCCATGGAATTTTGAATTCGGCATGGAAAAGTAAAGGTTTTGAGTATAACTCTCCTTTGGTATGTGTAAGAAAGACTTCAAACCCTTTGGTGCAATTTGGAGGGTATATTTCCTGAGTAGGTCCAAAGAAATACCACCGGGTATAGAACCAGATAGGGAAATTCTTCGGACAGGTTTTATTGAATGTTATGAACCAAGAATGGTCATAGTCTTGAAGAAGAAGAGTTCTAGACCATGCTTGTTTGTAATCTGTATATGAATATGTTTGAGGGATGAATCGTTTTTAAAATTCCTTTTCTGCATAAGGTTCGATCCATTCATCCGAATGGAGAACCTTGTTGATTATGAGTTTTGAGTAAATAATGCGACCATCAGTAGGGGATCGCTCATGTTTTATCTTTGCTGAACCAGAGTCATCCAGAATGAATTCATAAAATCTTTGGGTTTTATTAATGTGATCAGGAAACCAATGAAAGCCTTGTGGAAAGGTTTTATAGGTATTTTTCCTGACTTCTTGGACAGAAGGTGTAGTTTTGAATTTGGTTAGGCAGATTGTTTCTGTTACTTGTTTAGTGATATAGTAGCCAGTGGCTCGGAAAGTATTATTTTTAACTTCCTTCTGTTGTTTCTGTGCTTTGGTCAAATTGGATTGGTTTTGCACTGCTTGAGAGTATGGCAGAGCAGGAAAATTTGAAGCTAGAGGTATAAATTGATTGGACGTTTTGATTGGGTTTTGAGTTTTTGATGTAGTTGATTTTGATGTGGTTAGTTTTGTGATTTGAATATCCATCTCGTAGTCATCAGAGGACTGGTATCCCTGTTGGGCAATTCCCTTGCCCTTGTTCTTGGATGAAATCAACATTTCGTCCCTGTAAAAATTCTCGTGTCAGAAAATCTGGAAGAGAATTTTTATCTCCATTTATGTACTCAATATCAAAATCAAATACTGACAGTATAGCCTGCCATCTTGCAAAAATTTGTTTTGATACAATATTTTGAACATCTTTTTCTAAAACTTCTTTTGCTGATTTACAATCAATTCGTAAAAGAAATTTTTGTTGTATAAATCATCTTGGAATTTTGAAATACATAAAACAATAGATAAAATTTCTTTTTTAATAGTTGAATACTTTTTTTGAGGACCAAGCCATATACCAAAATGGAATATGACAAGACTCTCTTTTTGATGCAGGTTTTGCTTAAGTATGCCTCCATATCCTATATTAGATGCATCTGTTTCGACTATCATGAATGCACTAGGATGAGGAATGACTAAGCAAGGTAATGACTTGACTTTATCTTTGAGATGCTTGACTATATTAGTATGAAATGATGACCATACAGAAGGATTCTTTTTGAGTTTTTCAAAAAGGGGTTTGCAAATTTGTCTTAATTTTGGGAAGAAATCTGAAACATAATTCAGGCATCCCAAAAATCTTTGAAGTTGAGTTTTATCTTTGATTTGATCTGGGAATTTATCAGCAAATTTGATAGCTCGCGCTATTGGCCGTATAGTTCCCTTATGAATGTCATGTCCCAAAAATCTAATCTTACTTTAAAAAAGCTTCATTTTTGGGTCATATACTACAAATCCATTTTTCTCAATTGTATAAAGAAAGGTTTGAAGATGTTTGAAATGCTGCTCAATACTTTGCGAAAATATCAAAACATCGTTAATATAGACAATTGAAAATGCTGAAAATGGATTAAGTATTTCATTCATAATATTTTGAAATTCTGAAGGAGCATTTTTGAGTCCAAAAGGCATTACGTTCCATTCGTAATGTCCAAATGGGACTGTAAATGTTGTTTTGTATCTATCATGTTCTGCAATTTGTATTTGCCAGAACCCTGATTTCATATCAAATTTTGAAAATATTTTTGCGTTATAAAGTCTCTTGAGAAGGTCTCTTTTATTAGGTATTGGATACCTAATCCATTGAAGTACCTTATTAAGAGGCTTATAATTGATAACTAATCGAGGTACTCCTCGTTCTTTTTCGGCATTGTTCATGACATAAAAAGCTGCACAACTCCAGGGAGATTTGGAGGGTCTAATGAGCTTTTTATCCAAGAGGGTTTGAATTTATTTTTTGCAGACTTCTAAGAGCTCAGTATTCATTTGAATGGGTCGAGCCTTAGTAGGGATTAATCTTTCAGAGAAATCCTTGATGTAAGGTAGTGTGACTACATGTTTTTTCCTTTCCCAAAATGCATTGGGAATGTCAGCACAGACCTTTGTTTTAAACAGATTTTCAATATTATCAATCTGTTTTTGAATTGCAGGGGATTGAAGTTTTTCATCAATCCTTTCATAAGAAATTTCTTCCTTCAAATTTTTAATCTGAATAAGCTTTTGATGAATAGTATTCATCTTTTGATAAATAGTAGAGGATTGAAGTAATGAAATATCCTTTTGAGCAATAGGAGAAAGAAATTCAAATGTTATTTATTTTCCTAAGATATTTGTATGTATCCCAGAGTTATCTACTCGAAAGGAATAAATTTGTGTTAGGAAAGGTGTTCCAAGAATTAAATCTTCCGAAACATCTTTCACAACAATTAGAGTATTCTTAAAGGAATAATCCTTATTAATGATATGAGCTTTAGGAACTTTATGCTTGATCTTTAATGGGCTGTTATTAGCACCATATAATTTGGTATCAGTTTTTTCGTAATATTTGGATGGTATAACTCCATCCTTAATACAGTTTTGATCAGCACAACTATCAAGTAGTGCCATGAGTTTAAGGGTAAAATCCTTAACTCTAACTGTAATTACGCAGTACCATTTTTGAAATTTTATCTTACTAATGGTTTTGATGAATTTATTTTCATGATCCGAATCGTCTTTTGATGATCCTTGAGGACCTTGCTGTTGGTCTGGGTTACTTGTTATGAATCGTGATTCTTCCAGGGATGTAAGTCTTGAGTCAATATCAAGACCTATAGATTCTAAGATTTTCCAAAAATTTTAGATTTCATTAATTTGAACTTTTAATGAATTGATCTCTTGTTGCATTTGTTTAACAGGTGAAGCTGTTAGTTCTAATGCAACTGGTGACTTTCCTTTAACAGTTGTAGAAGGATATTTGTTAAAAAGTTTTGATATACTGAATGGCTCAGTAATAGAAGGTAAAAGATTTTGATCTTTCAAGACTAGACTTTTGAGACGAATTAAGGCATCCTTTTTAATGTCAGGATTATCTACTTTGTCTATAACATCAAAGAGAAATTCCTTATCTTTGTTGTTATCTTATTTTGTAGAGATGACATTAATTTTTTGAATAGGGGAGGATGATGCTGAATCATAAGATTCAGAATCTGATGAGTTTTGAACTATGTCGAGTTCTTCCCCCTCAGAAGTAGTGGAAGAAGACTGAAGAAGAAGCTTTGATAATTTATTACAAAGTTCTGAATCATTATGAAATAATTCTTTTATTTTCTTCTTTGTGGTGCATTTATCTGCTTTATGGCCTGCTTTACCGCATCGATAGCAGATAATTTCTTTTGATGAAGAAGGTGTAAACTTCTTCTTTCTGTATTTATGAGGCTTTTTGTAATAAGGGTAACTTCGTTCTTTTGAATGACGTTTGAAACTGCTTTATTTTTTATGTGCTTTTCTTTTTGATGAAGGAGCTTGAACCTTTTCAAGGCCGAATCCTTCACAGAAACATCCTAGTTCTTTTCTAGAAAGTTTCTTGTCTGAACTGTATTTTGATTGAAGTTTAAGTTCTTCACATAAAGATAAACCTTCATTCTTTACGAAGGCAAATAATTGCCCATAGGTTATATCTTTGTAAGGAACCTCTTCAGATCCTACAGTTTCTTTAAGCTTTCTAAATACCCTTTGAGCGAAAAGGTTAGGAAGACCAGATATGAATTTTTCTTTCCAGAATGATTCATTGCAATCTGATCGTCTTGGCACATAAGTAAGGAACATGTCTTTATACTGTTGGAGCTTGTGTCCTCCACAATTAGTGTGATAACATTTATAAATCTCTTATAGGTTCACAAGGGTACACTTTGTATTTTATCAGTTGATTAATGATTACTTAATAATGGTTGGCTTGCTAGAAAGTTTGACGTTATTATCATACTGATGGCGGTGATCAACGGGTCCCTAAAAGTCACACCTAAAGGATGTGTTTGAGAAATGTGATTGTATGAAAATATAATCACATTGATGCCTGACTAAAAGGTTAGTCCATGTATTTGACTAAACAGTTAGTCAATGTGTTGATGAGACGATTATTTAATCTAATTAAATAATATTAGCTGAGACGAATTAACTGTCAATTCGTAAATTGAATATAATATGTTATATTTAATTAATGTATATAATGTTAGCTTGAACGAATTAAGATGTTAATTCGTAATTAAATGTAACCAGTTATATTTAAATAGCAAATTATAAATATGCGATATTTATAGTTAATGTATATATTATACAATATTGTCATAATATATGTTGACAGACTGGTATTGATAAATCGACTGCAAGCTGTTATAAGTGGACTTATTAATACATGTCAATATATAGACAATTGAGAAAATAATACACATTTATACATTTTGTAAACTACCAAAAATAAGAAGATTTAATCTCATTATTTTTGGTAGGTGGAAAAACCAAAAATAAGAGAATAATTTCTCTTATTTTTCGGTTGGTCAAAACCGAAAAAGGAAGAAATATCTTCCCTTATTCCTCTCCCTATTTCGGTTATAATAGGGAGAGAGGGAGATCATTTTACTTATCCCTTTTTAACCTAATTTTTGACCTAAAAATTCTCTCATCAAAAATCACACAAAACCCTAAATTAATTAGTGAATTTGGGGATCAATTCTAGCAAGAACAAAAGGGCATTTCTCATATCATCTTGGGTGCAACGATTAGGCGAATATCAATTTTGATATTGTTTTTAAGCCATATTTGCAAGGACCAAAGGTTGATTATTAATCTCTTCTCTTTTGTTGATGTTAATTCGTTTATGAGTAGTTATCATTAATATAATTTCGTTATAATCCTTATAATTAAAAGGGAAGTATACCGATATTTCCTACAAGTGGTATCAGAGCCAAGGACACGGAATTATTTTTGTGTGATTTTCATAAATGATTTAAACAAAAAATTTGCAGAAACGAAAAAAAAAAAAATTTGGCTGAAATTTTTTTAAAAAAATTCCGAATCATTTTTTTTTGTATGTCGAGTTGTTTTTCGGTTTTGTTGATATTTTTGTTCCATTTAGATTTATTCATATTGTTGTTTTAATAGGTTAAGATGATAATATAATAAAGTCGTAGATGTTTTGATTTAATTAGCATTAAATTGAAATGTAAATGGAATTGTTTTGATTAATGATGATTTTTGTTTTTACTATATAGTTTTTGGCATACATGAGATTAAATTGTTGTTTAAGAATCATGTATCATTAATTCATATTGGATTAATTCATATTGTTGATGATTATGCCAATCTTGTTCTAATAGCAACTATAAACAAATTTGTTCATCTTAATGTTTTTGTTTTGATAATAATAATTAAAAAAAGGGCTGTTTTGTTTTGTTTTTTTTAAGCCGAGAAGAAAAAGAAAAAAAATTGGTTTTTCGTCTTTTTTTTCTGTTTTTTTTGTAAGTGCCGTGAGCAAAGAAAAAAAAAAAACAGTTTTTTTTTATTTTCCTGTTTTGCCGAGACCAAAAAGAAAAAAAAAAATTTCTGTTTTTGTTAGTTTTTGGCCAATATTGATTATACATTAAATTTATAATGTATGATTAATTGTTGTGAAGAGGTTCACAAATCAAGATACCTAATTATTTTAAAGAGGTTTAAAATAATGTGAGATTAATTTATATTATAGGTCAATGTGAATTAAGATTGAAATTAATGTGAGTAATTGAGGAATTGTCACTTAATTTGATCATTTAAATAGGTGGTTTGGATAAATTAATCTACATAATTAAGGAATTATGTCTTGAATGTTTATTTTATAGTTGATGTTTTTTATTTTAGTTGAATGAATCGTTGAATGGTTTTATTTACGTATTTTTGCAATCGGTTGTAATTTGTAATACCTAGTGTGGCCTTAGTTAATTATGTTTTCGTAATGATGGAAACATATTTTTTAATGTAATTTGAGATCTCGTATCTCCGTTTGGTTTTCTTTAATTATTACGGTTTTGAAATTAGAATGTAAATAGGTTTATTATGTAATTTTTAAATTGTAATTTTGAGAAGACTAACGATGGAGATTGGATTGCTCACTCCCGCTACATGGACCAAGATGGAACATCAAGACAAGCTTCTCGGGTCCAAGGATGGATTCCAAAGTTATATTTATGTTCTTTTTGGTAGATAGTCCACACTAGGACATTATTTTGTTTTACGTTTTTCCATTCTTATTGCTTGTCATTCACATGATAGTTAGTGCATCATATTCCGCCTAAACCAAACCACCTACTAAAATGCATGAAAATTGACTCATATAGGTTGAATGTTAGTTTTCATAGACATACAGATGTCACACAATTTTAAGCCATCACCTTAGTTTATTCATTCTCGCATGCTAGATATTAGTTCACTTAAAATGAATTAAAATAAAGTTGATGGGATCTTCCTCTAAAACTGAAATTGAGACTAGTCTTTATAAGGGCAAACAACTATGAATCCCTTCTTCGTCGGTAGGCATATAGGACCTTACTCTCCATATGACCCCCTTGTACGTTGGGTAAGTAGTTTGTGATGACTTAGTTTACCTAAACATTATAGTCCGAAGAGTTTCTCGTGATTATGATGGACTAAAGATAGAATTTACAGAAATTTATCGACCAAGAATTCTAATAGTAGAATTAGCCAAGAGGTTGGCTTATCAATTTACAGAAAATTGAGTCTTGGGATCATTTATATAATTCTTGAGGGAGGTCAATTGTATAAATGCTTGAGTCTTCGCGTTATAAAAGTATTGCATTAGACTTAAATCATAAACGATGAGTATGCTTATTATATTTATTCTTCTTTTCGCAGTATAGAATACGTTTATTTGGATAATACTGTTACAACAAATGGCTGGAAATAACGAAATCCCAATGCCAAGTGCCACACTTGGACGCGAGTCCTGGCTGAAAGCTTTCATGGACCACATGAATCAGTTCACACGTCTGAAAAATGACGGGTCCAACTTTGCGGATCGGGAGGCATCATTGCGGAATCGCCATTGCTGACGGTAAGCTCAAGTACTTAACTGAGCCAATACCGGTAAACCCAGGCCCCAATGCAGGAGTTAACGAGTCACTTGCTTATAGTGATTTCGTCATGGAAGCGGGTGCGATAAAGAACGTACTCATCTTTACAATGGAAACCAACTTGCAAAGACGCTTCATTGCCCAAGGTGCAAACAAGATTTTTACCACGCTCACTAACGAGTTCTCAAAAGCACCGAGAATCATTACTTATGAGCATACCTGTCGCTTCTTTGATGCGAAACTCCAGAAGGGCCAACCGGTTAGCCCACACATTCGTAACATGATTGAGAATGTCGAGAAATTGGAGGCACTTGATTGCAAAATCAGTGAGAGCATAGTCATTGACCGTATGCTTCATTCACTTCATGATGGTTTTGCCCTTTTTAGGGCAAATTACTACATGAATGACATGAAGAAAAGTCCTCATGAGCTACACTCACTTCTCGTACAGACCGAGAAGGATATGAAATTGAGTGGGAGCATGAAGCAAGATGTTCTCATGATTTCCAACAAGAATAAGGGTAAGGGAAAAGCTCCCGGCGACCTAACTGTAGGTAAGCCAAAGTTTAAGAAGCCAGGAAACGGTAAGAGTGGGCCTGGTGAGACTAGTGGCGCACAAGGCAAGGCAAAAAGCAAGGGCGGTGACATTGAGTGCCACCATTGTCACAAGACTGGACATTGGAGGAGGAACTGTCCCGTGTACCGTGAGGACATAAAAGCAGGCCGCGACACTCCTGTTGGTATGTCATCTTATATTCATATGATTGAGATTAACCATGCAAGTTTCGAAACTTGGGTACTTGATACTGGTTGTGGTTCTCATCTGTGTAATCATTTGTAGGGCCTAAAAAACATCACACCTCTCGGAAAGGGTGATGTGGACCTGCGAGTCGGGAATGGAGCTAGAGTTTCTGCAGTCTCGAAGGGAACATACGTAATCCAACTCCCAAGTGGTCTTGAGTTATATTTATATAACTGTTACTATGTACCCAGTTTGTCTAAGAACATTATTTCTGTTTCCGTACTTGATAAAGACGGTTTTTCATTTTCAATAAAGGATAATAGCTGTATTTCTCTTTCAATGAAATGATTTATGGCAAAGCAGTTTCCATGAATGGAATTTACATCTTAGATCAAACCACGGATATATTACACGTGAATAATAAGAAATTAAAGGTTGGTGACAAATATCAAACATATCTATGGCATTGTCGAATGGGACACATAAATGAAAAACGTGTAAAGAAACTCGTCGAGAATGGGATTATTCCCGCATTCGATTTTTCTACATTTGGCACGTGTGGATCATGTCTTATCGGCAAAATGACTCGAATTTCCTTTAAAGGTGTTAGAATGCGCGCTAGTGACCTATTAGGACTCATACATACTGACGTATGTGGACCTATGTCAATTACCGCTAGAGATGGCTTTAGATATTTTATCACTTTCACGGACGATTTGAGTAGATACGGATATGTCTACTTAATGAAGCATAAAAGTGAGTCCTTTGAGAAATTCAAGGAATACCAGAATAAGGTTGAGAACTAACTTGGTAGAAAGGTTAAAGCACTCCGTTCAGATCGGGGTGGCGAATATCTTTCAAATGAGTTTGATCAACACCTTAAACACTGTGAAATCATTTTACAATTAACTCCACCTGGAACACCTCAATTAAATGGTGTGTCCGAATGGAGATATCGAACACTACTTGATATGGTTCGATCCATGATGAGTCATACGGTGGTACCTGATTCATTATGGGGTTTTGCACTTTTGTCAGCTGCTCTTATACTTCACCGAAGTCCGTCTAAAGCTGTCGACAAGACTCCATATGAAATGGGGAAGGGAACGGTAACTTGTCCTTTATTCGGGTTTGGGGCTGCGAGGCTTATGTTAAGTGGAGACACGAGGATAAGCTCGGCCCGCGATCGGTCAAGACATACTTTATTGGTTATCCAAAAGGAATGTTTGGTCATTACTTCTATTCGCCTACCGAACATCGAGTTTTTTGTTGCGGCTAGTGCGACGTTCTTAGAGAAAGAATTTCACGAGAACAAGTCAAGTAATAGAACCTTCGAGCTGTCGGAGATTCCAGAACCAACAACCGAAGAACAGATGGAGGAAGTTGTTCCTCCAACTGATGATACGGTTAATATTCCTCAGGAACCTAGGAGGTCGGGTAGAGTCTCTAATCCTCCGGACAGATACATTGGTATGGTCGAGGAGAGTGACGTTTTGCTCCTAGAGAGTAATGAACACGCTACCTATAAAGGTGCCATGACCTGTTCCGACTCAAAGCTATGGCTTGAAGCCATGCAATCCGAGATGGACTCCATGTATGAGAATGACGTATGGGATCTAGTTGATTTACCTAATAAGGTAAAACCTCTACAGTGCAAATGGCTTTACAAAATAAACCGTTCTGTAGACGGGAAACCAGATACCTATAAGGCACGACTAGTGGCAAAAAGTTTCACTCAAGTGCACGGATTACATTATGATGAAATTTTTGCACCCGTAGTTATGCTGCGTTCCATTCGGATAATCTTAGCGATTGCCGCTTTTCATGACTATGAAATTTGGCAAATGGATGTGAAAACTGCCTTCTTAAACGGTTATTTGGAGGAAGAGTTGTACATGGTACAACCCGAAGGTTTCATAGATCC
This sequence comes from Silene latifolia, assembly GCF_048544455.1. Taxonomy (NCBI): domain Eukaryota; kingdom Viridiplantae; phylum Streptophyta; class Magnoliopsida; order Caryophyllales; family Caryophyllaceae; genus Silene; species Silene latifolia. The sequence continues at coordinate 417,403,435 of NC_133538.1, read as the reverse complement.
TGAAAATCCTAAGAAAGTGTGCAAGCTTAAGCGTTCCATTTATGGACTTAAGCAAGCTTCTCGGAGTTGGAATCATCGCTTCGACCAGGTGATAAAAGAATATGGTTTCACTCGATCGGTCGAGGAACCATGCTTATATATCAAGTCGAGTGGGAGCAAGATTGTTTTCTTGATATTGTATGTCGATGACATACTCTTGATTGGAAATGACATTCCTCTCTTATCTTCGGTTAAAGGATGGTTGAAGAACCATTTCCAGATGAAAGATCTGGGTGAGGCACAACGCATATTGGGAATCCGTATCTAGCAAGATAGATCACGACGGACGTTATCATTGAGTCAGGAGTCTTATTTGGATAAGATTCTTGAAAGGTTCAGCATGACCAACTCCAAGAAGGGGAACCTTCCAATGACGTCTGGGATGCATTTGAGCAAGTCTCAGTCACCCACGACGCCTGAAGGTATTGAGCGCATGAGTCGTATTCCTTATGTATCATCCATAGGATCAATCCTGTATGCCATGATATGCACACGTCCAGACGTGGCATATGCATTGAGTATGACGAGTCGGTACCAAAAGAATCAAGGTGAAACACACTGGATAACTGTTAAAAACATCCTTAATTACCTACGGAGGACTAAGGATAGGGTATTGACTTATGGAGGAGATACTAAGCTATGTGCAATCGGTTACGCAGATGCTAGCTTCCAAACGGATCGAGATGATTCAAAATCTCAGTCCGGGTTCGTCTTCACTCTTAATGGTGCTGCGGTCAGCTGAAAGAGTTCCAAACAGGATGTTGTAGCAGATTCTACTACTGAATCCGAGTACTATGCCGCTTCGGAAGCAGCAAAGGAAGCTATATGGATGCGTCAATTCTTACAAGGACTTACGATAGTTCCTAGTTCGAATGACCCGATCACCATCTATTGTGACAATAGAGGTGACATCTTCCAGGCTAAGGAGCCTAAGTCTAGCAACAAGTCTAGACATGTACATCGGAAGGCTCACCTGATCCGTGATTACGTGGAGCAAGAGGAGATAGTGATTGACAAGATAGCTTTAGATGATAACATCGCGGACCCTCTCACTAAACCGTCGAATTATGATAAGCATGAAGGGCACGTTATTTCCATGGGAGTTAAACGTGTTCTTGAGTTGTAGTAGTTGATTATGGATTCGATACATTTTCTTTTTCATATACTAGTTATAACTTCATCGTTTTATTATAATATTTTGTTTTTCATGTGGATTGTACTGACAACATTTAACGCCACAAAGTGAACTGAATTACATTATATTTCTTTTGGTCCGTAATCGCCTACATGAGCTGATAACTCTGGCTATTATTTTGTGAAGTTGATTGATGGTGGGTTCAACGAGCCATAAGTCAAACAGTTGGCTGATCGATCACAGATACGAGTTATAACGATACCTCGTAGGACAATTTTTGTGACAACGTAATGGAGTCCTAAATGTTTAAAACATTCGGTGCCAGGTCGTGGATTGGATGTCCATTGTGTTACTAGAGTCGATTCTTTTAACTATCGACTGTCTCTTGAGATTAAGGCAGTTTTTGGGTGACTTTGGTTTCTTTCTCATGGTCTGCCGTAACAGGAGGCTAAGCAGATTTTTTTCTGGGTCATTTCATACTGTGCTTATATCTGCAGGATTCGAGTTCAGGAAAATATCCAACCTTTATCAGGTATAGTTATTTCTCAGGGCCACTCGAGGAGTTGTAACTGAAATGCATGGCCATGCTCGAATGATGATTCGTTTATCAGTTAAGTTACTCTCTAGTCGGGCAAACCACTCTTGATATTGATCACTTGTAAAATACGACCTTTGTGAATACGGATTTTGCAAATTGTTTTACATTGAGTGGGAGAAATTCTAGGATATGAGAATCGGTTATCGCACATGCACTTGTGAGGACAAGTGGGAGTTTGTTGGAGCTTGTGTCCTCCACAATTAGTGTGATAACATTTATAAATCTCTTATAAGTTCACAAGGGTATACTTTGTATTTTATCATTTGATTAACGATTACTTAATAACGGTTGGCTTGCTAGAAAGTTTGACGTTATTATCATACTGATGGCGGTGATCAACTGGTCCCTAAAAGTCACACCTAAAGGATGTGTTTGAGAGATGTGATTGTATGAAAATATAATCACATTGACGCTTGACTAAAAGGTTAGTCCATGTATTTGACTAAACAGTTAGTCAATGTGTTGATGAGACTATTATTTAATCTAATTAAATAATATTAGCTGAGACGAATTAACTGTCAATTCGTATATTGAATATAATATATTATATTTAATTAATGTATATAATGTTAGCTTGAACGAATTAAGATGTTAATTCGTAATTAAATGTAACCAGTTATATTTAATTAGCAAATTATAAATATGCGATATTTATAGTTAATGTATATATTATACAATATTGTCATAATATATGTTGACATACTGGTATTGATGAATCGACTGCAAGCTGTTATAAGTGGACTTATTAATACATGTCGATATATAGACAATTGAGAAAATAATACACATTTATACATTTTGTAAACTACCAAAAATTAGAAGATTTAATCTCATTATTTTTGGTAGGTGTAAAAACCGAAAATAAGAGAATAATTTCTCTTATTTTTCGGTTGGTCAAAACCGAAAAAGGAAGAAATATCTTCCCTTATTCCTCTCCCTATTTCGGTTATAATAGGGAGAGAGGGAGATCATTTTGTTTATACCTTTTTAACCTAATTTTTGACCTAAAAATTCTCTCATTAAAAATCACACAAAACCCTAAATTAATTAGTGAATTTGGGGATCGATTCTAGCAAGAACAAAAGAGCATTTCTCATATCATCTTGGGTGCAACGATTAGGCGAATATCAATTTTGATATTGTTCTTAGGCCATATTTGCAAGGACCAAAGGTTGATTATTAATCTTTTCTCTTTTGTTGATGTTAATTCGTTTATGACTAGTTATCATTAATATAATTTCATTATAATCCTTATAATTAAAAGGGAAGTATACCGATATTTCCTACATATACCATCGATAGTCACTTAATGTTGGACATCGAAGGTTAGTCAAGACAATCTTTTGAGCTGATAATTCTTCCCTGGGATTTCCAACAAAGTACATGGCTATTGTAACTATAAGGAAGCTACAACAGTCATTAACAGTTTGTTCAATCCCGTTTTCATCTTCAAGAATGATAGAATGATTAAGAATTTCTAATTGATCTTGAAGAGTTAGGGAATTATCCCACCAATTCTTCAATTATCCTGTAAAACCAGAAACTAGTTTTCCAAATACAGCTTGTTCAGTATTAACTCTACCGGTTTTATAGGAAGCCATAGCCATACCCATTTCTTGAAGTGTATTGAGAATTTCATATTCAGCTTTTCCGTCTATGTTCCACTCATGAATTGTATCAGGATGATATTCATGAGTACGGAATTTAGATCGTTCTTCATATTGAATATCAGGAGGAGTTGGTCTAGGATAATAGTTTTTTGTGGAGATATTTTTCCAAGACCGTCGTATTTTATTGATATTTGGAGTTTCTGAGAATTGATTTTCTATTTGAATAATTTGATCGGAATCTTCAGATTCGGAAGTTGAAATAGAATCTGAATTCCTTGAAATAACGCCTATTTTATTAGGAGGTGTTTCCTGTGATGATTTAGAAGAATTTGATGAACTAGATGTTTTATTCAATAAAGGATATGGCAGACTTTGAACTTTGAAATGAGCTTGAGATGAGATTTCATTAGGAAATTTTCCTAATGAAACTTGTTTTTGAGGGAAAGGTTTCAGTAGGTCAGATGACCTTGTAGAGTCCATCTTAGTAGACATATGGTCTACTTGATTGGCTCTTGAATTCAAGGTTTGATTAGTGTAATTATTTTGCTGATATATTTTTAATATATCATCTACAATTACTGGCTCGCTAGCTTGATCTTTTCGACCGACTTTGAAGGAATTAGCTGTAACTTCTTGTTCCTCTATGGAAAATTTAATTGGAGCAAGAGGAGGATGAACAGAAGTAACTGTTCTTCCATCCGCCATGTTCCAAGTTCTTCTCAATTGAGTTTGAACTTGTATTTGAGATTGCTCATAAGGGTTTTCTATACTCTTGTTATGACAAAAGAGAGAAAACCAAGTGAAAAAAGGTATGTTTAAAGAATGATGATTCATATCTTCATACCAAATTTCCCTTATTTGACTTTAAAATTCTTCCGGAAACGAAAGAAACCATGATTTCTTTTGAACATTAACAGGAGAATTAAAGTCTTTTCTTAGATAAGCCTTATCTATCTCAAAATCTTCCTTAAGCATATTAATAGATTGGAAGTCTGATGCTGTTGGAGATTGAGGAGGAGATGACGTGGCTTCATATTCTGGAATTGGAGATTTAAAATGAATTTTATAATTGGAATTTTGCAAATCAATTTGAGAGCATGATTTTCGTGGAGGAACGTATCTTGGAATCGAAGTAGAAGATGAAGATCCTTCTTTAAAAGAGTTAAATCTCATAATGACCCTTTTATCATATTCAATAACTTCATCCAAATCTTTTTTGAGCATATTAAGAGTAGGAGGTTCGTTAATAATCTGGAGTTCCTCAGGGATAGTTATTTTATCACATGAAAGCGTTTTAGCAGTAGTAACTAAGGATTTAGTTCTACTGTCTTTTGAATGAACTTCCAAGAAAATAGTTTCTTCTTTGGCAGAGGGTTCATGAATAAACTTGGGATTAACAGTTGAGGTCATCAACTTGAAATAAATTCTAAAGACAATTGCAAAGTTCCTTGCAAAATCTTTGAATTTATTATCTTGAATATGAATATCATGAATCAAAGAATCTTGAATTAATGGATCATGTAAATCAATTGAAAAATCAGGAAAACAACTGAAATATACAGGTCCATTACACACATTAGTTTGTATAACAGCCAATAATGAATCCTTATATGACCTTAATCTATTATCTCTTAAAGCCATAAACAAAGGACAATCGACACCTTTATGAACTAAAGGTTTGACTGCTACTTGAACTAATCCAAAATGAATGAATCTATATTTTTTCTGTATATATCTTTGAATACATGTATGAGAAAGCAAGTGCAATGTTTCGATAGGATTACAAATGCTTCGAGTGTCTTCATGAGTTCGTATTGAAAAAGCAGTTTTGAAATCAAATGATCCTATTTGATATATGCTAGTTGGATTTTCTCTGGGAATATCCCAATTTGAAAAATCAACGGGAACATTGATTTCATTGCTTTGAACTGTTGTTAAATCCCTACTTGTTCCTATTGGAAATGCTCTTCTTAGCCAGTTTGCCATAAAAAGGTTTTGACACACTAATTAATGCAGACTTTATGCAGACGGGAACAATGGGACCACCCTACCGGGAGCACCTAGACACGGCTTACCAACGGACTTACCAGGGCTGACCAACACCTTACCAACACCTGCCTAAAGGTGACAGACACTGTATGCTTTGAGCCTTAAAATGGCTCTGATACCAGGAACAGATACCAGGGTCAAAGACAAGTATAGAAGTGAAAACAGAACAAAGTAAATGAAATCAAAAAGATTTTGACCAACTTAATTTTATTAAAATATATCTTTTTAAAACTTACAATATTTGAATAAGTAATTGACTAGGAATTACTACAGGAGATCTTGAGTTACAATCTAATACAAAATTATTTGGCTTGAGGCCTATTTCCTTTGTTTTGCAGAAAAAACTCGATGCCTGATATGAATGTTGATGTTGCCTTTTATAGTCAGCTTCAGAGATGACTAGAAAAGTAACTCAAGTGTGTTGTTGAATTCTGATTTGCAGGTTAATATGGTCCGTTGCTTTTAAATTATGGAAAACAGCTGTCTTGGTATCTTCTGGAAAGTGACCAGCTATCCAACTTTTGCTTATACTCAGATTAGTGCTCTTGCTTTTGAGTTTTGTCACGGGCTTCTAAAGCTACCACTTGACCCGTAGGTATGAATATTAAAAGTTTGAATAGTACTATACGTATTTTAATACACATACGTACATGTACAGACCCAATATGAAATTGCATATTTGTACAAAACTTATACGTACATGTACAGACCCATATACGAAATTGCATCACATTGTTAGAGAAAAAGTGTTAATATAGAATGCTATTTAAACAGAATAAATTGCGCAATTAATTAAATTAGGAAACGTTCATTCATGAAAAATATCTTCTTAGACAAAATGTCAAGTCAACAACGAGTAAAAAAACTAAATATTCCGCAAAAACTAACAATAGTTATCTTTAAAATAAACTGTAACAGCATGTTGTTACAGTAACAGCATGATGTTGTACAGTTAAAAATATATCAAAATTTTCAGCCCCTTCTAGGACGTTTGTTCCCGGAAGCATGGACGCTACTTTCATCCTCAAGCAACTCCAACTTAAGACGCTTCATGTAACCTTCCATCTCTTCAATTGCTTCCACAACTTTAGGCTAATTTACCTTATTCAAAGGGTGGATTTTGGCATATGATTCCCTTAAAGCTGTTACACCAAGGAGAAATTGCATGTCCAGATCAGCTTCGGTGTATTTCTTCTCCTTATTTTCTTCTAGTTGTCTCGCAATACATTTTTCTCTGCAATCAGAAATTTGACATGCGCTTCAGCATTCTGAAAATCTTCTTCAAGCAATTGTAAAAATTTTTCTAGTTCTTGAACCTTAGTATGAAACGCCAAAACCTCTTCAAATAAGGCATCCCTATGCCTTATTGTTTCTTTAAGCTCATTCTTGGTGTCTGAAAGTGTCTTCTTAATTTGTTCCATTGTTTTGACCTTTTGTCTCTGTACCAGCAAAAATAAAATATATTAATAAAAAAAACTTAAACTGTAACGGTATTACTCTTGGTAATAGCATTCGAGTAATGCAGGTACGATGAAAACAGAAAGCAAGGTATTAAGATATTAAAATCGAAATAGAGCAACATTTTTAGTATTAAAGATTCGATAAATTTTAAGTAGATTTACTATTGCAAAACAACAAAAAATTTAAAACAAAAAACCTTTGTAATTAAGGCAAAGTTGTTGTGTTTTGTCTTGGTTTTTTTTTTTTTTTTAAAAAAGAGAAGTGCATATGTTGAATGAAAATGATTGTATTTATAGACAAGTGAGAATAAGAAGTACTTACATTTTTGAATTAACTGCTGTAAAATAAACTTTTAATTAATTTGGAATTGAGAAAGTTAAAAATAAGTGTAAATTGATGTAGTCCATGCTGCATGTTCCCCATGATTAAGAGCAGTTATAACTTATGCGGAGAGTGGAGAATTCGAAGCGTCACATTCTTTAACCGTCACATTATTACAGTAACATCATTAATGATTTGTGGTTTAAAATAAAGTCCAATAGTAGTTACAATCTTGAATTTTAATGGTTAAAAACAGTTATCAAAATTAATTAACTGCTATAAAAACTGTTACTTTATTTTGGAAGTCAGAAAGTAAAAAACTTATTTAAGAAGTTAAAATTAAATTTAAAAATTGATGTAAACCACGTTGTATGTTTCCCTTGATTAAGAGTAGTTACTTATTAATGATTTGTCTTAGTGTTACAGTTACTTATTAATGATTTGTTGTTTAAATTATTGTCCAATAGCAGTGTTTTAAAACAAAACTGAATTTGACAAGGTAAGATGTTACGTAATTAAGAAATCTGACTTGTAATTAGTCACAGATTAACATTACTTTTTTTTTTTAAAATGAAGGACAGGCAGTTCAGTGTTGATTTTTTTCGGTTTCTCCTGAACCGGTTCTTCGTCATCTGTCAGTACGTCTTCTGGTGCCTTTCCTTTGGCCATTCTAAGGGCTTCTCTCCTTGCATATATGTCAAGCCAAAGAGTTCTCTTGGATTCGATGAAGATTTCAACAGCGTCCAGCAATTCAGTCCTTATTTTATTCATGTTTGCCAAGAGTAAAGATGCAGCGATTTGAGCACAACATAACCGCCGATATAACTTCTTGTGGTACCAAGACTTATACGGACGTCCCTCAAATTTGGATACAACCATCATAACGAAACAAGCTGACTTTTCATATTTAGGAGTCTGAGACTACCATTCCCACACCACATTTACCATATAGATATATATGTTTATGTTTTGATGATGTCAAGAGTACTTTATATTTTATATACTCGTTGCGCGTAAGTGTATGTTTAGTCTCTTTAGATTAGACTTATTATTTGCAAAGCTTAAAGAATTGTGATGAAAGTATACAAGAACATATTGTGATCAATCCCTCAAACACGGATCAAGATATTACAAGATGGTGAAAGAATTATTAAAGCATTCATGAGAAGATGAAGCTCATTTAAATATTGATCAAGCTTGAATGATGAAGCAGCCTACACTCGAAGATCTCCTAAGAAGATTAGAATAGCATAGGTGATTATCTCGTAATGGTAACGTTTGAGTGCACTTCTTAAATTGGTAAAGTTATAGCTTCACAGCTATAACATTGCTTATATAAGAGTTCAATGTTATAGCTCTTTTACTATAACATTGAGATGTCATGTTTACATAATACACGACTAAAATGTTTTCAAATTGTTTTCGAAAAATGTTTTTATCTCTTTTAAAGGTTTTAGCAAAAAGTATTTATTTAACAAGGAAGCCCATATTCATATTAAGTGTGGTTTTATTTTAAGCTTATAATTAGTAATTATGTTGAATCAACTTATGAGTTGAGTCATATTAGTAATTAGGGTTTCTAATATTACATACTCTTTAACCCTAAATCTAACCTATTATCAAGCTAGGGTTTTCACGAAAATCAAGGCCCATGAGCCGTGTTGTTCTCGTGTGAACTTAGCAATATAAGTTGATCATTGTTAAGATTATATTCTCTAGAATTATCTTAACATATATTTTATATTTAGCTTGATATGGTTATATATGATAAGGATATTTTTGTTATGAAAATCTTATCATATCTTAAGATTTAAGGAAAAGATAATAGGAGAATAATTGATAAAATTATCTTTTAGTTATTCTCTATTATCTCCTAAGATTTTAAGGAAAGAAATAACAAGATATGATTTATTTACATATCTATTATTCCGGCCTCTAGGGTTTCGAAGAAACCGAGTGCCATGCTTCCTCTTTTTGCTATTACTCTACTTTTTGCTACATTTGAAAGTACGACCTTTGAGCACAATTTTGATTTTATTTTAAAATCAAAAACCGTGTATTACAAGAAAAAACCGTTTTGTTATTTTGAAAAGGTCGTGTGCCTTATATACTTGTGCATTCATTATTTCATTATCGTTATAAGATAATAGTGCTTAATTGATTTCTTACTCGTTCACTAACGTGAACTTTTTGAAGAATCATTAGTGCTTTCTTATTAGCGTAAGTTAGTCACTCGAGTATTTAACGATACTTACTTGAGTTACAACTAGGGTTAGTTGTACGAGTTGGGTTAGTAAATTTGTAATTCGTAGAAAGGTACTAAATTTATTAATCGAGAATAGTGGACGTAGGTTTCGATTTGTGAAACTGAACCACTTCAAAAATCCGTGTGTCTTTTTTTATCTTTCGTTTTCCTTACGCTTTGTTTTAATTCGTTAATTAGTTAAAGTTTAATCAATAAACTTTAAATAATTAATTACATTCTTATAATAAAAAAAGTAGGCTAAAGTTTATTTAAATCCTCAATTCACCCCCCCCCCTCTTGGGTATTTGGGATCGATAGACTCTTCAATTGGTATCAGAGCCTCGTGGTCTTGATTGCCTAACCGCAAAGAGCCTGATCTGTCTATCTTTATTTATCTTATCGTTTTATATTACGCTGCCTATCACGTGATAAATGGATTCCAAATATCTCAAGTGTCCCGTATTTGATGGGAAGAATTATGGTTTATGGAAGAACATGATGACTCACTATGTGAAGGGTCATGATTGGGAGTGCTGGAGGATTATCCAAAATGGACCGCATAAAATTTTGGTTGCATCCGCTGAAGGCACTACCTATGAGAAAAAGTAAGAGGATTACGTCGAGGCTGACTACAAGAAGGCCGAAAAGAATTCTAAAGCAATAACCTATTACAAAATGGCATGAATACTGCAGAATTCGATCGCTTCTCTTCATGCTCAACGGCCAAGGATGTGACACCCCGCGATAAAGCGGAAAATATAACTAATAAATTAAAGTGGAATTTATGAGATTTTTAAAACTTTTAAATTACAAGTTAAAGATTAACACGCAGGTGCCAAAAACGAAAAGAAACAAAATACAATAATAGGCCAATTTAGGTTATTACAACCCAAGTCTAGAAAGCGGGGAAAAGATATCCCACGAATACCCATATAAGGGTTTCTAAACTAGCAACTAAGGTCCAAGGGTTTAGTTCTCGCTAGCCCACACGTCTTCCCCACGTAAGCATCTTCACCACCTGTCATTCATGTAAACATGAACGCCACAGTCAGTGGGGAGTAACTCAAGGTTCTCCCAGCCAATATATGTTGAAATGCAAGTAAAAAACCACTTTATTAAACATATAGATCATGCATCATATAAACAATAAAGAACAAGAGGATATAATTGATAATCGTGATGAGATAGGCATAATACTTTCTTAATGGAATAGGCATGATATATTAGAATAAATATGCAGTCAAGGGCATAGAACAACCAGGTCAACCAACTCATATTGACACGACTCCACAAGTGTAAGACCGACACAAAGTGTAGACGGAGTATCCGGCTCAGAGGCTACCTTTAAAGCATGTCTGAGATACCACACACAAGACTACATCCTAGACTCCAACCTCCTGGTAGGACGACGATTATAATACGGTCCTAGTCTAAACCTGGATCCAGACTCTCGGGATGGACGTCACCCGATTCGACATGCGGTGACCTATCCGCGTCCAAGACTCGAAACATGGCACACAGTCCGTAACAAAAGGTCGAGTAACCCCAAATCGGAAACATGGCACACAGTCCGTAACCAAAGGTCCGAAGAGGCGGAAGGATAACCCAATCCAGAAACATAGCACATATATCCGTAACCAAAGGTCCGAAAGGGCAAATAAGGAATGTCAAGTCGTCACACAATGTAAAACGTCACACTTGAGTCACAATAAGAGTAAGAATGATCATGCAAACATTATATGACGCTGGATCATTAATGTCACATTCATACTTATGGCTTGCATCTCACCATGAGTACGGATGGGAGCATCAATCCCGACGATCATATCGCAACTAGAGGGCTTATAGCTTACCTCTAGTATCCGATAGGACAAAGACTCTCACAACAGAACAATACAAGACATTATCAAGAATATGAATCTTTCCAGTACTTATAATAAATATCTCATACTTGTGTTATATTACTAAACATTCCTTTTTATAGTTTAACATGCTGATTAAAAAAGATATAATGAATGATAATGAATAATTTACGTTATATGAAAATTACGGCATAAAATGTGACAAAGCTCAAGTAACTCATTTATACCCCCACTAAGTAAAGTAGACAAGTCCAATTAAATTAACAAGATAAATCCACTTAGATTAACAAGAAAAATACACTTGAATGAATATGACAAGCCCAACTAAATAAACATATAAAGCCCAATAAATAGAATGTGTGAAAGAGCGGTAATTAACGGATTACTTGTATAGAACACGAGACGGGAATTAATAATATTTTAATTAAACTAAACTAGCGTCCAACCAGGAATATGGTAAACCCAACAAATAAAGCTCAAGGGCCCAAAAGAATAAATATATAAGAGATCGATAGATAATGAATTACGTTATAGAAATTACGAGACGATTATTTAAATAATTTCAAGTAAACAAAACTAGCGCCAAAACACAACTCGACCCACGACACAAGGGACCATTGAACGGCCCTGTACCCGTTTCCCTACACCCAGCCATCAAACTTGTTCAAAAGCCACCCAAAACCGAGACAAACAACCCAACCAACCACCCAAAAACTGAGCTTAACACATACCCCAACACCCTCACACAACCGTCCTTAAAACAGCTCTAAAACAGATCCATGATACCACCCAATAAACCCTCTTACACCCGTCCCAAGGCAGACCCGAAACTGCACAACTGCTCCCTAGCTAGTACTAAAACCGTGTCACACAACCCATCGAGACCATCTGAAAAAGGGCACCAAAACAGACCCAACCAAGCCGTGTGTAGCCTCGACACAGCCACCACGCGACTACCTACAACCAGCATCCACACCCGTCCCAAAACAGACCTGCAAAACTTTCCCCAGAATGGTGTTATACGGACCACCTGTACAGACAAACCCAAGCAGTCCTAAACAGAGCTCGAGTAGGCAGAGCTCCGCAGCCATGGTTCCTAAACAAACGGAGTTCAAACAATCCACCATTTCGACCCACGCCAACCATGGAAATTAACCACAAGTCTGAAAACTAAACTTCTTACATGAGAAACTCAGGAAAGACTCAAACTTTACAATGAAAAAGGAAAGATCGAGTAAGAAGGACGAAAGTATCGACTAATTGTCAAGTAACCTATCACCGTTACCTTTAACTCTCGAATTCCCGAGTGAAAACGTCCAAAGCACGAGCTTTCTTCAGTATTCGAGGTCTTCAACTAAAAGGGAAGGAAAAACGAGTTGTTTGAGTCACCAAAACCGAATTTGTCATAAGATGCCCATTTCGAAAATTCAATAAAATCAAAGCTTTCTTACCTTAAAAGAACGGGGAAGGGACGAGGAAGCTAATGGTACAAAAATAATGGAGTTTGGTTGAGAAATAAGGGAGAAAATGGAGGTTGAAGGTCGATGGAAATGGAGGTGGTATGGGTTGTTATGTGGCTGCTGTTGTTCTTGTTTCTCGCAGGAAATGAAGAAGAAAAGGGGGAGTGGGGACGGGTTACAAAACAACAACAATGATAATATATAATAATAATAATAATAATAATAATAATAATAATAATAATAATAATAATAATTATTATTATTATTATAATAATAATAATAATAATAATAATAATAATAATAATAATAATAATAATAATAATAATAATAATAATAATAATATATAATAATAATAATAATAATACTATATAAATATATAATAAAGAGATAATTTTAAAAGTAGAGTGTAGGATGTTAGGTGGGTGTGATGTGTTGTCAATATAGGGTAGGTCGAGAAAGGTTAGTCTCACAAGTGGAAATGTGACGGTCTATAGCTAGACGGAATTTAAGATAGAGATTATTATTATTACTGTCACTATTACTGTCCGACCAAAAATATGTATACATTTATTCTTATATAAATTATGCCTCAAGAATATAATTTAATCATATGTATTTTTATAAAAATGAGCTTTTATATATTACTTTTATAAAAATCGTGTTTGACATAAAATTACTTAAATTGAATAATTCAAAAGTACTTAATAAAGTAAGTCAAACGGTTTAATAAATTTTAAATGTCAAAATGGGAAATTCGCGGGTGTTACAATCACCCCATCTTTTAAAAAGTTTCGTCCTCGAAACTTGAAACTAGAAATGAAAGGTTATATAAAATAAAACTGGAATTGTAATCGGTAACCAAAACATTTTAAAGGTTACTTGTCGTAAGTCGAAATTCTTTCAACAGTTCCAAATAAAATTTTCCGACCGAACCGGATCGAAAATTAAATCATTTGCATAAATCAAAAATTAAAATACTTTCAAAAACATTAATGAAGAGTTTTCAAAAGTGTAAGTCTCATTCATGGAACGAAATTGCTCTTGTCGTGCACACAAGAACGCTAACTTTCCAAACCAAAGACAGATTTAAAACAAAAATCTCTCGCCGACAAGCGTAGAACAAGTTATTTAACGTCTCCAATAACGAGGTCTAACATCCGATCAACGTTAAAATCAAAAGAGAAAGGTAATCTACTCAAATTTTCTCTTGCAAAATCCAAAATAGAAATGAAGATTTCACTTTTAAAATTAAAAAGGAGGCAAGTTTGTGAAATGATAACATCAAACTTTGACAAAGAAATCATAAATAGATCAAAGTTAATAGAAGTTGGATAAAATTTAAAGAAATCTCGAGTTTAGCAATTAAAATCGTGATAAATGAGTTTATACTCATGGAATGAATAGGGAACTAAATCAAATTTTCATTTTCAAATCTTTAAAATAGGTAAGGTTTTGCAAAAGTAACATAAACTTTTAACAACGAATCAAAAATGGTAGCTTGAAATGTTTAGAAATTTCACGAAGTGAAAAATAACTTTGACATCATAGGTGTAAGTATGCTAAAAGGGTTCAAACTTAACTAATCAAAAGAGATATGATTAATTTCATGGGGTAAGAATTGAAGTCAAGTCACTAAGAATGTCAAAGGTAGAGTTTCACAGGTCACTAGCATCAAACTCAAGGGAGGAGCAAGATGAAGCGAGGAAGAAAGGTATGAACGGTAACGCTTATGGTCGAAGAAGAAGATTAATTAGACAACAAGGAAACGCCAGGTACTCAAACCTCGAACAAAAACATCATCCTAAACGGTTCCGAAAACTTCCTAACAACAAAACTCATAATCACAACACTTCCAAGGATTTCCTCAAAACACTCATGTTACTTCATCCTAAGCAATTCCATGAAACAGGGTACTCCACTATAAGTGTGATCTCACTACTGCAAAACCTCAAACATCTACAAACGACTTCCACAAGGTCAAGGTCAAAGTTCCAACAAAGCTATACTCATATCCAACTAGTGTCAACCACGGGTTTCTCAAAATGGTAAAATCCCCAATCAAAGATCCGAATACTAAGCTCTAAATTCCTAGAAATGGTTCCTCAAATATTCCACAAGGTTCTCCTATAAGGCAAGGTAGCAACAAGTCAACCCAAAGTCTGAAAAATCAATGAAATCTCGAGTCTCTCTATCCTTTTACTTATTAAGGATTCCCAAAAGCGGAACTACACTCAACTACAACATCATCCCATCATCTCAAGTACTCAATGCAACTTCAAGGCCTATAAAATTATAAGGTTAACAAATTCTTCTCAATACTAAGTCTCTCTCAACTCAAGAACTCTTAAGAGCCAGCTAAAATCAAATCACATCACCAATCCATTATGGTCATCAACATCCCAAGGAGTATTCTTTCAAATTTGACATCCTAAAACTTACCATCAAATTCTCAAGGAACAAGGTCTTAGTTGTAAGAACACTTTATCACCTCATATTCTTCATCCTAACACCAAAAATTGAAACTATGTCCTTAAACTTAACAATTGGTGTCAACCATACCATTACCCTTTCTAGTTACTAAAACAAGTGCCAAGACATCCCAACAACGTAGCTTAGTCTTACTCTCATATCATACCTCAAGTAGTAATCAATATCACTCCCTTAAACTAACTAATAATCCCACCATTAGTTTTTCTCATATGGTTATACACATTATCAAACTCTCATGTCCAAAGTGATTATGGAAGCCAATCAAAAACTCGACTTACTTAGTCAATTCTATATCCTCAAATCCACCATTCAATTTCGTCCACCTTAGGTCAAGTACTAAGCGCTAGTTTCCCAAACATAAACAACAAAGCCAAGTTCTATAACCTTAGTAACCAATGCAACTCACACTTGACACACAAAATCCACCAATCAAATATACTCACTTTATCAAGGATCTAGGTATAAGAACCACTAAGTATGTCTCATCACACCACTTAAGTCTTTCCAACATCACAACCTCTCAAAACCAGAGTTAAGGGTCAAACACCACAATCTCCTCAAAAGTCAAATTCCCAACCAAGGTCAACATTCCTCAAAAGAAAGAGTATTATCAAAAAGGCGTTAAGTAAGGATAAGCAAGGAACAAAGAACAAGTTAGGGGTATAAGAGTAGATTTCAAAATAAAAGAGAAGAGAGTTTAGAAGAAGGATAAGCACCAAGAGATAAAGAATAAGGCAAGGCACACAAAGAGTGAGAAACATCTTCGAGGAAGTAGAATCGTTCTTCAAAGTTGAATAAATCTTCAATTTCCGGCAATAGGCACCAAATCTTGATCTTCATGTAGGTAAGCTCACGGTCATGATCCAAAGGCACAACAGATATTAAATGACGATCAACAAACATGTTAAAGCCTAACAAAGAGCAAACACACTACAGACTACCACCTTAGGTCCTTAAGTCTACCCATCTCTCATGCATTATTCAAGGTCAAGTTCAAATTAAATTTGGGGTACACGTGAGTGCGTCGGGAGCAACATATTCTCTGATAACAACTGTGACACCCCGCGATAAAGCGGAAAATATAACTAATAAATTAAAGCGGAATTTATGAGATTTTTAAAACTTTTAAATTACTAGTTAAAGATTAACACGCGGGTGCCAAAAACGAAAAGAAACAAAATACAATAATAGGCCAATTTAGGTTATTACGACCCAAGTCTAGAAAGCGGGGAAAAGATATCCCATGAATACCCATATAAGGGGTTTCTAAACTAGCAACTAAGGTCCAAGGGTTTAGTTCTCGCTAGCCCACACGTCTTCCCCATGTAAGCATCTTCACCACCTATCATTCATGTAAACATGAACGCCACAGTCAGTGGGGAGTAACTCAAGGTTCTCCCAGCCACAATATGTCGAAATGCAAGTAAACAACCACTTAATTAAACATATAGATCATGCATCATATAAACAATAAAGAACAAGAGGATATAATTGATAATCATGAGGAGATAGGCATAATACTTTCTTAATGGAATAGGCATGATATATTAGAATAAATATGCAGTCAAGGGCATAGAACAACCAGGTCAACCAACTCATATTGACACGACTCCACAAGTGTAAGACCGACACAAAGTGTAGACGGAGTATCCGGCTCAGAAGCTACCTTTAAAGCATGTTTGAGATACCACACACAAGACTACATCCTAGACTCCAACCTCCTGGTAGGACGATGATAATAATACGGTCCTGGTCTAAACCTGGATCCAGACTCTCAGGATGGACGTCACCCGATTCGACATGCGGTGACCTATCCGCATCCAAGACTCGAAACATGGCACACAGTCCGTAACCAAAGGTCGAGTAACCCCAAATCGGAAAATGGCACACAGTCAGTAACCAAAGGTCCGAAGAGGCGGAAGGATAACCCACTACGGAAACATGGCACACATATCCGTAACCAAAGATCCGAAAGGGCAAATAAGGAATGTCAAGTCGTCACACAATGTAAAACGTCACACTTGAGTCACAATAAGAGTAAGAATGATCATGCATACATTATATGACGCGGGATCATTAATGTATCATTAATACTTATGGCTTGCATCTCACCATGAGTATGGATGGAAGCATCAATCCCGACGATCATATCGCAACTAGGGGGCTTATAGCTCACCTCTAGTATCCGATAGGACCAAGCCTCTCACAACAGATTAATACAAGACATTATCAAGAATATGACTCTTTCCAGTACTTATAATAAATATCTCATACTTGTGTTATATTACTAAACATTCCTTTTTATAATTTAACATGCCGATTAAATAAGATATAATGAATGATAATGAATAATTTACGTTATATGAAAATTACGGAATAAAATGTGACAAAGCTCAAGTAACTCATTTATACCCCCACTAAGTAAACTAGACAAGTCCAATTAAATTAACAAGATAAACCCACTTAAATTAACAAGACAAATCCACTTGAATGAATATGACAAGCCCAGCCAAATAAACATATAAAGCCCAATAAATAGAATGTGTGAAAGAGCGGTAATTAACGGATTACTTGTATAAAACACGAGACGGGAATTAATAATATTTTAATTAAACTAAACTAGCATCCAACTAGGAATATGGTAAACCCAACAAATAAAGCTCAAGGGCCCAAAAGAATAAATATATAAGAGATCGATAGATAATGAATTATGTTATAGAAATTACGAGGCGGTTATTTAAATAATTTCAAGTAAACAAAACTAGCTCCAAAACACAACTCGACCCACGACACAAGGGACCATTGAATGGCCCCGTACCCGTTTCCCTACACCCAGCCATCAAACTTGTCCAAAAGCTACCCAAAACCGAGACAAACAATCCAACCAACCACCCAAAATTCGAGCTTAACACCTACCCCAACACCCTCCCACAACCGTCCTTAAAACAGCTCCAAAACTGAGCCATAAAACCAGCCAATAAACCCTCTTACACCCATCCCAAGGCAGACCCGAAACTGCACAACTACTCCCTAGCTACTACTAAAACCGTGTCACACAACCCATCGAGACCACCTGAAAAAGGGCACCAAAACAGACCCAACCAAGCCGTGTGAAGCCTCGACACAGCCAGCACCCGACTACCTACAACCAACATCCACACCCATCCCAAAATAGACCAAAACAGACCTGCAAAACTTTCCCCAGAATGGTGTTATACGGACCACCTGTACAGACAACCCCAATCAGTCCTAAATAGAGCTCGAGTAGGCAGAGCTTCGCAGCCATGGTTCCTAAACAGACGGAGTTCAAACAATCCACCATTTCGACCCACGGCAACCATGTAAATTAACCACAAGTCTGAAAACTCAACTTCTTACATGAGAAACTCTGGAAAGACGCGAACTTTACAATGAAAAAGGAAAGATCGAGTAAAAAGGACGAAAGTATCGACTAATTGTCGAGTAACCTATCACCGTTACCTTTAACTCTCGAATTCCCGAGTGAAAACGTCCAAAGCACGAGCTTTCTTCAGTATTCGAGGTCTTAAACTAAAAGGGAAGGAAAAACGAGTTGTTTGAGTCACCAAAACCGAATTTGTCATAAGATGCCCATTTCAAAAATTCAACAAAATCAAAGCTTTCTTACCTTAAAAGAACGAGGAAGGGACGAGGAAGCTAATGGTACAAAAATAATGGAGTTTTGTTGAGAAATAAGGGAGAAAATGGAGGTTGAAGGTCGATGGAAATGGAGGTGGTACGGGTTGTTATGTGGCTGCTGTTGTTCTTGTTTGTCGCAAGAAATGAAGAAGAAAAGGGGGAGTGGGGACGAGTTACAAAACAACAACAATGATAATATATAATAATAATAATAATAATAATAATAATAATAATAATAATAATAATAATAATAATAATAATAATAATAATAATAATAATAATAATAATAATAATAATATATAATAATAATAATAATATATAAATATATAATAAAGCGATATTTTTAAAAGTAGAGTGTAGGATGTTAGGTGGGTGTGATGTGTTGTCAATATAGGGTAGGTCGAGAAAGGTTAGTCTCACAAGTGGAAATGTGACGGTCTATAGCTAGACGGAATTTAAGACAGAGATTATTATTATTACTGTCACTATTACTGTCCGACCAAAAATATGTATACATTTATTCTTATATAAATTATGCCTCAAGAATATAATTAATCATACGTATTTTTATAAAAATGAGCTTTTATATATTACTTTTATAAAAATCGTGTTTGACATAAAATTAATTAAATTGAATAATTCAAAAATACTTAATAAAGTAATTCAAACGGTTTAATAAATTTTAAATGTCAAAATGGGAAATTCGCGGGTGTTACAAAGGAAATTTGGGACGGCCTTGAACTAGTTTATAAAGGTACTTCCATTGTTAGGAAACACCGCATAGATCTGTTAATACAGAAATATGAACTATTCATTATGGAGCCAAATGAGTCCTTGGATAGTATGTCCGCACGTTTTTCAAGCATCATAAACGAATTGAAAAACCTAGGAAGAAAATTCAACACCGAGGACATTGGAAGAAAGGTTCTTAGGAGCCTAACTAAAAAGTGGCGTGCCAAGGTCATATCAATGGAGGAATCGAGAGATCTTGAGAACCTATCCTATCAAGAACTCATTGGTGCTCTCATGGCCCATGAAATCACTCTAAATGCTGATGAAGCAGAACCGACTAGAGGTAAAAGTATGGCCTTGAAAAGCAAAGTTGTTAGCTCCGACATAGAAGATGAGACCGTATTGTTTAACTACGCCAAATAAGACATCCAATAGCGGTCAAAAAATGCAAATTACCGTTTTTAAATAGAAACACGCGACCGTTATTACAACGACGGTTGTTAAATATATACAATGGTTGTACAAATAACAAGCGACAGTTATATAACATCAAGAACCGTTGTTAAATCTTAAGAACGGTATCAAATACGTTGTCGTAGTTTACTATTGACAACGTCTTATCGTTCCAAAACTGTTGTTAAATATATATATATGATAACGGTTCATTTCGTTATCTTATTTAATTAATGTCAAAATTTAACAACGGCTTTATTGCGTGCAAAACCATTGTAATATTCATCTGTTGACAATGGTATGTAACCGTTATCTATTTATATTGATGAAATTTTGACAACGGTTATGCTTAAATAAACCGTTGTAAAATTTTTGAACTCGACAACGGTTATCGTTCGTTATCTTATATTTTTGGCGGTTTGAATGGGAGGGAAATATGTCAACGGTTATTTATCTAAATAAAAACATTGTCAAATAATTGTTTGCAACGGGTTTTTTTAACCGTTATCGTTTTTAATTTTTTTAAAAAAAATGATTTTAACCTGTTCTAGCAACTGCTGAAATGCTATTTTTTCAGCAGCGTTTGTAGCAGCTGCTGAAATGCTAATTTTTTAACGTGCTGCTGAAAAATAGCATTCCAGCAGCTGTGCAGTGCAAAAAAATCAATCCTGTCTCAAAATATTACACCCCACAATCAATTAAGCCCAGTTTAAAAACAGTACAAACATGATGATCAACAGCCAAAACACAACTGCTATTGAGAAAACAAAAGAAACCAATACATAATGGATCTATATATACACACTCGTACATAAAGCATGAGAAAAATATTGAGACCCCGCTAATGAAACAACATAACTGGCCCACATATTTCTCATTTGGTTGATGTCCTCTGGCGAATATTCCGGGGTTTTGTTGAGTATTTGTGGAAACTACAATTCAAAATATACATAATCAAAATAGATGTAATACATGGTTGAAGTATACAGAATTGAACTCAATTTACGTCTGAAATAGTTTTTAAATCACACTAACCCGTATCGGAATGGTAGATAGTTTTCTGTGGATAACCTCCCACATGGACTGGCAAACGTAAAAACCGCATTGTTTGTCGTCTGGTTCTTTAGGAGAATATTATATAAATCATACACAAATCAGCTGAATTAGATAATCAACCTCTGGCATAAACATTAATTAAATGATACGAGTAATTATTAAGAATACACTTACTAATGGCGTGATAAAATTGGGAACAACGTCGCTTTCATATTTTCCAAGTGGACATAATCTTTTTTTTGCTTCAAAAACACTAAATCATAAATATACACACATGCCATTATTATTTGCATTTATATATATGTCTCAAGTCATACAATAACAAATGACATTATTGAAGGTTGTAAACTTACTCAGTTATCATCCTTACACAATTGTCAGAGGGTTTGCCTTCGCGAGAGCCAATCTAGTACACTGTTTTTGTTTCCACTTGCATTGCCAGTAGCACCCAATGCTTCCTATTCAATTTGGGACATTGAACTGTTAGTTCATTTACACGCATTTAAGCATGTTATAGTAATAAATTTATAGAACCGTGATTCATTACAATAATCACGTACTATATACACATATTCTCATTGTAGGGGACAAGCCATAATTTTTTGGACGACATCAACCGATGAGCGATACTATTGATTTGTTCTTCGTATGAAATTTTGTGCACAGAGAACGCCTTAGGACCCAAGAATCCGTAGGCGTGAAATGGGACCATATTTTAAACGATCTGATTATTCGGGTACCTAATACGCCACATGGAACAAAGAATATTATTGTAATTGATAATTTAAACAAACATGATTATTCATAAATGACAATGACTAAATAGTTTTATTAATAAAACTTACTTCATCCAAATCAAAATGTGAACAACATCTAAATTGTCAAGGTCGACGAATTCCATCAGTTGCTTCGGGTCTAGTACGGCTACATCAGCTGCGCCCATAATTTCCTGTTCAATGTTAATTATGACTACGTCCCCTCTAGGTGACTTCTTTACAGCTAGGTTGTGCAAAGCCATCAGCGAAGCAGTTTTCATTTTTTTCTTATAGTCACACGATTCATAATAAGAATCATAAGCAGGCTTGAGTGAAACAACTTCCGTTGACGTAGTAGTAACTGCTTTAGCTGCTGCCATGGCTTTGCTTTACTTCTGCAAATGTATAGATTAAAGTACCTACGATGTGTTAATATTCGTTCCCTAATATAATTAAAGAACAAGTAATAATTAACGTCTGCGTATAGGTACTTCGGGGATGACAACATTGATGAGGTTGCTAGGCCATTGCACATAAGAGCTCAGGGCTTCTTTCAAATACGTGACCTCCTCAGTAGGAAATGGTACTTGTACTTCCCCATAGTCGTCTTTATATAATTGGGACACTTCCACTTTACTGCAATTGTGACGAAGGGCTATACCATGAACCTTAACTTGTTGAAGCCGGTCGTAAGCGAACACGTATCCCCCTGGCAACAACAACTTTCTGTTTCCCCTGTAAATAGAACAGACGACAAGGCACCTTGCAATCGCGCTTCACGACAGCTTTAATCAATTCGTACACATACATTCACTACCTTTAATAAATTTCATAAGTAAAAAACGTGTACTGAGATGAATAATTATAAACTAGCAGCTATTACCTTTTTCGGTGTAGAAAAGAACGTCTGATCATCAACTACCTCAATCTCTTCCTGTGTCACGGCCTTACCGGCTTCCTTTTCCTCTTCAACTGCCTGATATCGATCCTCGGCTCCCCCCTGCGTCTCCTTTGCCATTTCCTTCTCCATTGCCATGTCCTCATCGGCTTCTTTCTGTACATTAACACTTGTCAATATAACACGTACTGATTTTCCAAATCATATCACATTGTATATATATAAGACATAAATATTATTACCTCTTTTTCCTCCTCCTCATCCTCCTCCTTCCCCTCCTCCTCCTTCTCCTGCTCCTCCTTCTCCTCCTCATCTGTTTCCTTTATGACCTCTTGAACCTTATCAAATTGTTTTTCTGATGGCTTTTCCCCAGTTTCCAACATTCTCATCATCAACCTGGCTATTTTATGTAGTGGTGTAGTAGGATTAATGTCAGCATATATAGTTATAATTTACGTTGGCTCAAATACAGTATTTATAGATTACCTTCTTGGAATCATCACCACTTCGAGTAGTTTTCCCAAAATACTTACTGATACCAACATGCGTCGATACCCCTCTCACATGACCTGGATGCTCTGCTTTGCCGATTGCCCTAGCAAGAATGTCATCACGTCCTTCAGGCTTCCATTTTCCTTCCTCTACCTCCTTCTCACAGATCCTCTACATACACATAAAACCATTAAGCAACACACAATTATATAACTCCGACTACCAGGGGTAGGAGTGACATATTTATTCAAACTTACGATTTTCTCTTTGATGTCCTTATCATATTCAGTTTCCGTCTTTCCATTCTTAGGAGTGTGACCTTCCACATAAGCGTCGTGACGACTGGATTTTCCAAGCTTTGCCTACAATTCATTCATCACATTGATATCCTCTCAAAATATGTATGATTACGATGAACATATATAACATCCGACTAAAACAGCTAATAGTCTAATACTATAAGAATTATGTAGTACTTACAAGTTTCTTCTTAATCAATCTATAACCACCTCGGGAGCCGTAAAAGACGGTCTTTTTCTTTGAAATGTTCACCTTGTTCCTCTCACTCATAGCCTTCATCAAATAAATTGTATCAAGAAGCGTAAGCATGACCAAACACTAAACTAAGTATACTTCTTTACTTATTATTATTAAGTTACCTTAAACTTGTCAGACTGCCTATAAGCGATATAGCTATCCCAATGGTCTTGACTGACATACTGATACTTCTTTGTTGGTGGGTTCTTGTTCATCTCCCCGGTTTCCTTGTTGAACAAGTGGTTCTAAGCCATCTTTAACTTCCAAGAACTGAGGGCTTCGCCTATCTTTGTTTTTAGGTACTTATCATAATTTTCGGGGACAACGTAAGCTAACTGCATATATGATGATCATAGTTGGTACAAGTGTTTTGGCTAATAGACATACCAAGTAGTAACTTAATTTCAACTAAAATATTTATTATTGTATATACATACCTTTATTCTGTTTATTAGCATGGTGTTCCGTATTTGACTCAGTTCACAGATACGCGGCGTACCAAGAGGCACATATTGTCTTACACAACAACCAATCCAACTCACAAAATACCCGACATACTCACCATATGGCAGCCCCGTATCTTTATCCCATTGTAAAGGATTAGGTATCTTTGAATTTATTGCTTCTAGGGAAACCCTGTGCCGCATTCGACCCGAAGTGTGTTGCAAATTATTCTCATCACCTGAGTCATCGCCTGACGCATTTCCATCGTTTCTTTTGCGCTTTTGGACCATATCTAAAGCAGAAGTTAATAAACAAATAATAACAATGCATACTTATAAAAACAAACAAATCTACCGAGAGGAGGGTTTATTACTTCTTTAAAGAGGAGAATCCGGATTGATCTGGTGGCGGCAATGACGTTGATGACGATGACTGCGACGGTGATGGGTAGGCTGGTGGTAGAGGGTAAGCTCAATGTTTGAGAATATTATGTGGGCGAGGGGAAGCTCAGAGTATATATGTGTGAATAATACAACACTTCTTACAAGACCTTATTTATTGGAAAGTAATAAGCACGGTATAAGAAAAACCGTTATATTTTGTTTTCAAACAGACTACATTTTGTTTGAAACCGTAATTGATTCGTACTATTTACAACGGGTCATAAATAACCGTTCTCTGTAATATTTTCATGTTGTTTGATTTTCCCGCCAAGAAATAAAGCATCATTTTTATATACATAACAATGGCCCGAACGTTATAATCAGATATCGTCCTTAACAACGGTTTGGGTATAACCGTTTTATTTTATATTTCATTGTGTTTGATTTTACCGCCAAGAAATAAAGCATCATTTGGTATATGTCAGCTAATTACAATATGTTTCTTATAAAATCTTGCTTATTTCCATTAATTTAAATGATTACAAGTTTACACATAAAGAGTACAAACTACCACCATACATAATAAACTAGGTAAATAACAATTCGAAGAAGAAATTTGACAATTAACTTAAGCCATGCCTCATTATTTTTGAGTTGTACAATATCCATGGTTAACTTCTTGCATTCTTCTTTTGCCTTCAATATTTCACTGTCATTTCCCCACTTCGATTCTTCAAATTGATATAGTATACTTCTCACTTGAATTATAATTTAGAATTTGACCTAAAACATTATGAAGACGTATTTATAGAATTATTTTGGTCAAATTGAATATTATTGGTGAAATTGAATATTTATTAAAGTTCAGTTTTGAATGCAGTAATCAAATTGAAAAATCTAATCAAATACTGACAACGGTTGAATTGAAACACCGTTATCTCATAATAGACAATAATAACGGTTACAAAAGATCCGTAGCAATAACATAACAACGGGTAACAAAAACCGTTGCTGGTGTTAATTTAGTAACGATTTTCGAAATGCCGATATCTTAAACTGGTAATGGTTTTCTAACAATCGTTGATAACAGTGATTCTATAACGAGTTTTTAGAAACCGTTAAAAGCTTTTGACAACGGTTTGTTAATTAGTCGTTCTCAAATTATAATAACAACGGTTTTCGAGGGAAACCGTAATTCCTATTAGCGCGGTCTAGATTTCCGCCAATATTTGGAAAACGGTAATCTAAGTGTCGTTATTAAATGCATTAAACCGTTGTGATACGCTCCTTATTGATTGCGAGATTTGGCGTAGTGTTTGCACGTCAATTTAAAAATAGAATCTTTCGAAACAAGCAAGCAAAATCTTCTGCTAACAACAACAAGTCCTTTAATAAGAAAGCAACAGAGTCAAAATCATCATTTGCTAACAGAGGTTGCTTTAAGTGTGGAGAATCTGATCACATGATAAAGTATTGTCCCACATGGGAGAAAATTAAAGACAAGGCAAACGCGAAAAGAGAAAGAAGGAGTTCAAACAAGTAATGAAGGCTTCGTGTTGGGGAGATCTAGACTCAGATGATGATGAAGGATATGAAGAAAACAAAGTGGCAAATCTTTGTCTCAGCAGCGTCAGTCTTGACCTAATCTCTGACAGCGACGATGATAGCACGAATTCTCACACAAATTACTGCTTTCTAGGAGAATCAGATGAAGATGACGATGATGAGGTTAGTTATCTTGAACTCAAAAAGCGTGTTAAGAACTATCTAAAAATGCCCTAATTGAATTCTTTGAGCAATCTCTCGACAAAAGTCATGAACAGGATATGGAACTAAAGGATCTAAAAGAACAGATTCTTAATATTGCTGAGGAGAATCATATTCTAAAGGCAAAAGCTAAGAAGTTGAAATCTAAAGTTACGGCAGATAAAGCCACAACATTAGATACTGCTAATGCTGAGAATAAGGAACTAGAGTCTAAAGTTATAGCTAATGAAGCTATAACCTTAGACCTAAAGCTTAATATTAAGCACCTTCAAGCTAAAGTTATAGCTAGTGAAGCTATAACCGTAGAACTTAGAAAAGCCAAAGAACTTTTAGAGACTAAAATCACATCTAATGAAGCAGTGATTTTAGACAAAAAGAAAGAAATAGATTCTCTCACAAAGAAATTGAAAGAATCTAAAACTGACATGATCAATGTTAAGAAACAACACTCAGATGTTGTATTTATTCTTAACAAAAGGTTCCAAGACTTTCGTGACAATTTCAAAAAGGATAATGACGTAGATCACACGAAATGTCTTTAGGAGATTAAAACCCTGAAGGACTTACTCCTACACGCAAGGAAAGTCCATGACAAGTGGAAAAGTAGCAAAAAAGTCCTAAACTTCTTAACTGAATAATCTGACAATAATATGAAGATGGGTTTAGGACATGAGTGCTACAGCCGTAGAGATCACTCTAAATGCAAATCAACACCTTCTGATCACGATTTCAGAAAAAGAAAATATGTTGATCTTCCTGAATATCTGACTTGCAATTATTGTGGTCATACGGGTCACATCCAAGACAATTGTGTCAAACGTGTACATGATATACGAAAAAATACCGAATTTGTTAAAACGGTTGACACAAAAGTCGAGGATGATGAATCCCATATAGATGAACCTAACGAAAAGAAGAATAATAACTTTCGTTGGTTCTACGACATGGCTTTTGATTACACCAAGAAGCCTAGCACTTCACAAACTCCTTGTGAATCTAAACAAAGTACACCTAAACACAAGGAGACTAGATATGTGAGACCCAGGAGACCCCTAGACCTAGAACTCCTCCCAAACAAAACTACCCAAGATTTAGAAATACGATTATTAGATAAATTTGGGTACGAAAGGATTTAGTACATAGTGTAACTAACCGAAAAGGACTCAACTTAGCTTGGGTACTGAAAAACTGTATCTAATCCTTTTGCAGATAATGGTGAAAGAAAACAATCGGTGGTATCTTGACAGTGGATGCTCAAGACACATGACTGGAGATGAGAATTTGTTTCTTTCACTCAAACCTTTGAATGGAGGAAAAGTGACATTTGGGGACAACAAAAAGGGTAAAGTGATTGGTGTGGGCAAAGTTGGAATTTCTAAATCACACGCAATCAGTGATGTTTATCTAGTGGATGGTCTCAAGCATAATCTACTTAGCATATCTCAACTATGCGACAAAGGTAACAAGGTTGTTTTTCATACAGATGTTTGTCGCATTATAATTGAAGGTACAAGTAGTATTCTTCTTGAAGGCCATAGAAAAAAAAATGTGTATATGGTAGATTTAAATGTTGTGCCTACTAACTCTTTTTCATGTATGAAAGTTATACATGATGATCCTTATTTGTGGCACAAGCGTTTTAGTCACATTAGCTCACCTATTTTGAATAAACTCAAGAGATGGGACTTGGTTGAAGGACTGCCTAAAATTAGGTTCGATCAAGAAAAGATGTGTGACACTTGTGCTCGCTGCAAACATGTGAGATCATCTTTCAAACCTAAAAGAGTGGTAAGCACGAATCAAGCTTTAGAATTGATACACATGGACTTGTGTGGTCCTATGAAGGTAAGGAGTAGAGGAGGATCCAGGTATGTCTTCGTCCTCGTAGATGATTACTCAAGGTATGTATGGCCTATCTTTCTTCATTCAAAAGATGAGACTTTTGATGAGTTTGTTTGTCTTATGAAACTTGTTCAAAATAAATATAAGACTAACCTTGTTTCTATTCGTACGGATCATGGCACCGAATTTGATAATCAAGCCTTTATAGAATATTGTAGAGTTAATGGTGTAGGACATAACTTTTCTCCAGCACGAACTCCTCAACAAAATGGTGTGGTTGAACGTATGAATAGAACACTAGAAGATATGGGTCGCACAATGTTTTTGTGTAGTGGTCTACCTCGTAATTTTTTGGCTGAAGCCATTAGTACTTCATGTTATATTCATAATCGTGCTATGATAAGACTTATCATAAAGAAAATCCCTTATGAACTTCTAAGAGGTCGTAAACCTAATATCTCTCATTTTCGTTGTTTTGGGAGTAAGTGTTTTGTTCATAACAATGGTAAAAATAGGTTAAGTAAGTTCGACCCTAGAAGTGATGAGGCTATTTTTATAGATTATTCGGATCATAGCAAGGCTTATAAGGTCTTCAATAAAAGAATACTTTGTATTGAAGAAAGTATTCACGTTATTTTTGATGAAGATAATGTGTTTTATAAGCCCTTATAGGATGAGGAAGAAGACATGGATGAACCTGATTTTCGTCTTTCTAGAAATGATCCTCCAGAATTGGAAACTGATGACAATGAGATTGAAGGAATAAATGATGAGCTTGATCATTGTTCAAAAGACAAAAAGAAGAAAACTAAAGTTATAGTTGATGATACTATAACATTGTCTCAAGATAAGGATTCCCAATCCAATGTTATAGATGATGTTACTACAACATTGAATCCAAATCAAGGTGATGAGTCCGAAGTTATACCCGACTCTACTATAAAACCAGGATAGAATTCAGGGGCAACATCCTTAAACTCTGAGTCAAATGAAGTTGGATCAAGTTCAAATGCTGAATAACAAAGTACTTCAACAAAATGGAAATATAAGAGTTCACACCCTATGGAAAGCATTCTTGGTAATATTGTAATACCCCGTATTTTATATAATAAATTAAATGGATATTATTATATATTAATTATTATACATTTTAAATTTCTAATTATATCGGGTTAATTGTTGAGTCGATAATTACGTTAAGTTATCGAGCTAAGTTAATTAAGACGGGTTTATATGGAATTCGAAAGGTGAGCTAAACAATTAACCCTCGACCCATTTGAGCTGGCCCAATACACGTCCAACCCAAAATAACCCTAACCCTAATAATAACCCTAACCCTAATAGTACCTACCCCAACCCGCCTCCCTCATTGCTCACTACCTCAAACCGCCTCCCTCCTTCACCAACACCAAAACATCAGATTTCACGCATAGAGAGGGAGAGAGAGTGGTCGTGGGTGTTGACAGCGAAGCAAGGAAGAGCTAGGGACTATTGTCGACGGCCGTGGGTGGCCCTGGTGGCGGTTGTGGTGACGGAAAAAGGTAAGAGTCAACCCTTTCCTCTGTTTTCATCTTTCTGTCGAGTTATTGGTGGTTGTTTCGTGTCTTATAGGAGCGTTTATGGCAGTTGTTGAAGGGGTATAGGAGTAGAGTGGTGTGAGACGAGTGACTTGGTGGTTGTTGCGGTGGTTTTGGGTGGTGTTGGTGGCCGTGAAAGGCGGCAACGACAGGGGGGATAGCAACGGGTTTTAGCAGGGGGTTTTTCAGGCGGTTTAGATGGTTAAGTTAGGGTGGCACCACCGTGGACTCGGGGGAGGTCGAAACAGTGGTGCCACGGCGTCTGGGTTCATGGGCTGACGACGAGCAGGTAGGTGGTGGTTGGGCAGGGGATGAGTGAGAGCTGCGGTGGTTGCAGGTCGAGAACAAAGGGCGTATGGGGAGGCACGGTGGCAGAACGGACAAACGACGGCGGGTTTGACTCGGCAAGGCAAATCGACCCTGATGGGGGTGGTCGTTGGTGGCTGGGTCAGAGTGGGTGTTGGGTCTCGTGGTTGACTTGGTGGAGAGGTGGCGCGTGTGAGCGTGGGGATGCGAGTGAAGGGACGGCGGTTGTGGACGGGTTGTTTTAGTTTTGAAACGGGTTTTTTCATAGTTTAATCGTTATGTTTCGTTAATTGGTCGTATGCTTATTTAATTAATTTAATTCCCGAGTTAATTAAAATAATTAAAGACGGGTTTTGAGTCGGGTTGTTGAATTGTTCAAATGTTTGATTCGGGTTTTCTTAATCGAATAATTCGTTTAATCTTTTAATTATCATATTGGTTATTCAATTTAATTCCCGAGCCAGTTAAGTAATTCAAGTCGGGTTTGTTAAAATGAAAAAGCTACTATATCGGGAAAGTTTCCATTTTAAGAAATTCTACTTTAGTAACTTTCTATTTTGGGAAGTTGGGTCATATACTAATCGGGTTATTTTAGTTATCAGTTGGGCATAAGTTTGGTGTCGGGATTGTATTTCGGGAAGCTTCTATTTTGGGAGATTTCTATATTTAGTAGTTAGTAATTATAAGTATTATAATTGTTTTAGGTGACGGATTCGTGAAGGATCGATAATCAGATTCGTTGCTTTATTTTTGGACGCTTGATCTCGCTTAATTGGATTTCTTTGGCACTTTGAGGTAGGGAAATACACTTGACTTATTATCATTGTTGTTTAATTGTGTTGACTTGATTCGTGGTTGTTGATTTACGTTATGATTCATATATGGGAAGGTGATTGACTGAATTGATCGTATTGAGTATGATATCACAACATCGAGTAACCAACATGATTTTATGATTTATCGTTGATTTGATTTATATATATATATATATATATATATATATATATATATATATATATATATATATATATATATATATATATATATATATATATATATATATATTGTGTTGCATTAATTTATGTTGAGCATCTCATATGCATTGGAGTTGGAGGATGGTGTAGGAGTGACGATGTTGAGATACGATGTGAGTTGTGATAAGGCCCGGGGCGGGTTCTGCGCAGACTTGCCTGGTGTCCTCACCGCGAGTGGGCAGATCGGCTACGGTCGATATATATAGTCTAGGGGATCGGTATGGATTTGGGTTGTCGGGGTATGAGATATGAGATATGAGTTGAGATGGAGATGGAGGTGACGGAGGAGCATGCATATCATATTTTATTGTTTCATTGTTTTCCCTACTCAGCCTTCGCGGTGACCCGTGTATTCGTGTACGCTTTGTGATGATCCAATTATTGGGGAGCGATTGACAGTATTTCAGAGACCGATGGGAGCTGGCCGGAAAAGAGCTTGGATGACCGACTTAGTGCCTAGCCCACCTTAGTCTTATTAGTAGTTTTATCAGACTTTATCTTTTGGTCATATTTTTGGAGGCTTTGTTTTAATTCCAGTTGTAATCTCACTATAAACATTTTAATAAAGTACTGTGTTTCTTTCCTTTGTTATCTACTGCCTCGGGTTTCCGAGATGGTAACACCGTCATTATCTGAGGAGTCCTAGTTCAGGCCCTTAAATAAATGGGGGTGTTACAAAGTGGTATCAGAGCGGACGATCCTCAGGCCTAAACCAATGAGCCCAATGAACATAGGATGTGTCTAATTAAAATGAACCCCGGGATAGAACTGTTAGGAGCACACTAAGGTAAGGTATGAGTTAGGGGCCCCCTCACACCGAACAGCGCCCTCTCGTTTGACCCGGAAACCCCGAGTGTATATGAGAGAAAGGCTAGAAGAGTTGCTTGAGGTTGAGCATGAAATTCAAATATCGTTGCCTAAGTATTAACTGATTGATACATTGATTATTGCATAATCGAGTTGATGTGTATCTTGAGACCCATATATTCTAACCATTCTGCAGGACAACGCTACGGTAAGTATTTTGTATGAATGATGACGTGATCATATGATGTTGTGGAAATGAGAAATAAATTTTCGAGTTCAGGATTAATAATCAATGAAGTGTTGTGCTAGTCATGAGCATGAAAATAATTGCGAGTCGATGATAGTTACCTAGGTGGATGTTGAATAATGTGCTGATAGTACTATTATGTCTAGTAATATGTGGTTATGTGATCCCAAAGCCATGCTAGTATAGTCTTGTGATAGTAATTAGAAACACTATCGAATTGCATGTTTATAGTCATAACAATCGTGAGTTAGATATACGGAGAAGGTCGAGATACGAAGGGATTCTATGGGGTAGATGTTACGAATTGTACAGTGTGAGATTTAAGTTAGGATGGATTAGTATCGATAGTATAGTTGTAAGAATTGGGACATAGAAAATGAACGACATAGTGCTGAAACTCGTTTAGTTTGATGTTACTCTTTAATTGACGTTATTTTGTCATTTATTTTTGCATTTATTGCCTATGGATGAAAATTTTATGGGAGATAGCCTCGCGAGTTAGTGTTCATTTGGCGTTAGTTTCATGCTTATATGATATACGGATTAGGAGTAATAAATATTTTAGTGAGTTGTGGTTAGGAAGTTTATGTGCAGTGATGTTTTGACCAACGATTTTGTAAAAATCCTCATTTAAATTGTATTAATAATTTTCGCATAATTTCAACTCCATCGATCATAAAATTTGCATATGTTTTCAAATTGATAAGCCACAAAAAATTCTTGATGTCTCTATATTAAACGGTAGGTTTTGCAAACTGACCCAAGTTTTGGACCAATTGCTGTCACATGTTTGTTTGGACCAACTGAGTTGTAAAATTCTTTAAAAATGAAATTCTTGTGCTTTAGACCTAATTCTTTTTCCCCTGTGTGTTTAACTCTCCGTGTTTTATAAAAATAATATAAATCAAGTTTTAATCGAACGGTTATTTATTCGTGATCTTTGAAAGTTACAACGTGAAACATGATTTGTAAAATGTGTGTTCTAGGTTGAGTTTCATACAATTGTTTGATTAATTCATGAACCTTAGTAATGTGAATTTATAATGCTTTATATGACGATAGTAGCACGCATGTTCAGTAGTTATATATATCGTAGCAAGTGATAAAATTAAAACTTAGTTGATAACATTGTTGGCATGATAGCATGAGTAAAATTG
Source organism: Silene latifolia (assembly GCF_048544455.1). Classification (NCBI taxonomy): domain Eukaryota; kingdom Viridiplantae; phylum Streptophyta; class Magnoliopsida; order Caryophyllales; family Caryophyllaceae; genus Silene; species Silene latifolia. Next base: position 417,370,021 of record NC_133538.1, on the reverse strand, counting down.
GATAGCTTAATTTGATTCTTAATCGAGGGTGAAATGTTTATACGAGTCCAGTTGTTTGCATACTTTATATACATTTGGCATGTTGTAGTGTCTCTGGGTGTGCATCATATTTGCATAGTGGTCGGATATATATATAAATATAAAACTATATTGTCATATCTTGGTAGGTTGATGGCGTTAAAAGTTAATTGATTGTTCTAATATACACGCATGAATAATTATAATAATTATGTCTAAATGTTTACACATGGATGGTAGTAATGAGTATGTCTAAATGTTCACACATGTAGGATGCATCTGAGTTCTAATGTCCTTCATATGAGTTGTGTGCTCATCGTTATATTTATTACCGTCATCGCAATAAATTATTTCAGTTGGACCGACACCTATAACATGATAATAAACGGTGTTGTTATTCCTTATTGAATATGTTCGTTATTACGATGTCATAAAATGCTAAAGTGATTCTTGCAATTGTATGGGTGTGCTATAAAGGAAACTGTTTGATATAACACGACAATTGGCATATCTATATTCTCGAGTCGTTACTATCAATTATATTATAATAAAGATTGTTATGATAACTATGTTGACAATTATAATAGGATAACCCTTTGATGATTCACATGATATGCATTGGTTTAAATGATAGTCATTATAGTTACATTTAATTGAGCCTACGAGTTGCCTAATTATTCAATCATGCAAATCAGAGAAATTGTTCAAGTTGCTAATCTTTTATCATAGCTAGTGTTCTACAAAGTATATGATGGCAAATGTATATGTTTAAACTATTTATACAATATCTTTGTTTTGATGAAAATGAATTATACTAAGTTGCTGGACACAATTGAATGATATGGTTGCTAAGATGTTAAACACATGAGGGATATGGAAGGAATGTTGTCGTTGTCATAAATCATATGTTGTTACTTTTATTGGGAAATATGTTTTCAGAATTGATATTGTGCAAACAATTTGGATAATTTAAAATATGAATGATGAGTATGTTGTTGATTGCTTAAAGTCATCGGCCTAATTCGTGACCTAAACCAGTGAATGAGTAAATGGTTGTACAGACATGTCAATAAGATCATTTGATTGTGAGGGATAGCAGTGGTAGATCTGTTTCCTGTGATATGTTTACAAATATGAGAAGTTTTTAAATTGTTTTGCTGATTTTGCTCTCGCTCGTTCATAGTCTATAATTGATCATCAAATTTGTTTAGTTGTGAAACCGTGTAAACCTTGGTTCCTTTCTTGTTGTCCTTTTAGTTTGATGTAGCGTTTTTAAGTTAAGCATGAGCTAGTAATAAATGTTACTTGTTGACAATCAGTTAGTTCCTTAATAAAACCTTGTTTCGACCTTAATATTGATGCGCAATCTCTTATCATGTGTTCCTTCCTGTCACATGTGGTTGATAATGATTTTGTTCCATGGGCATACGAAAATTGAAAAGAGGTTACGAGGACGTAACCATGTTTCTAGTCGGGTAGGATTGTAAAATCTTAATGTTTATATTGCACTTGTTTGTAGATTGTAGTTTTGATCAAGTTGATGTTTCGTTGTGGGGTACCTATGCAAATGAGTTCTATATGTTTTGTTCCTACTTCTGTTAGTTGGTTGATGTGTAAAAGGAGAGTGTAGTTAAACTATTGATATTGAGATTGAGATTGGCCACTAGTATTGAGTTGTGGGGCCTTTGTGCCGAGTTATGTTTATGGTCCAGTGTGACCATGGTTATTGAGTTACTTGAGTTCGAGATCGGAATTTAGATGGAAGATGATGGTGTTCTCAGATGATTATTTAGTTGTTATACATTCGTATTCTCAGGTAGTTATTAGTTGTAGTTAGTTCAGTTAAGTGAAGATGAGTTAAACTTCGGGACGAAGTTTATTGTTAGGAGGGCAGAATGTAACATTCCGTGTCTGTTATGTTTAATTGATGCGTCAAAAGTGTGAGTTAACCGTGTTAGAAATGCGTGGCGTCCGTATGTACGATATACAATACCCTTCTGATGTTTGAGTACGGGAGCGAACTTCGGGACGAAGTTCATTTTAAGGGGGGAAGACTGTAATACCCCGTATTTTATATAATAAATTAAATGGATATTATTATATATTAATTATTATACATTTTAAATTTCTAATTATATCGGGTTAATTGTTGAGTCGATAATTACGTTAAGTTATCGAGCTAAGTTAATTAAGACGGGTTTATATGGAATTCGAAAGGTGAGCTAAACAATTAACCCTCGACCCATTTGAGCTGGCCCAATACACGTCCATTTAAAATAACCCTAACCCTAATAATAACCCTAACCCTAATAGTACCTACCCCAACCCGCCTCCCTCATTGCTCACTACCTCAAACCGCCTCCCTCCTTCACCAACACCAAAACATCAGATTTCACGCATAGAGAGGGAGAGAGAGTGGCCGTGGGTGTTGACAGCGAAGCAAGGAAGAGCTAGGGACTATTGTCGACGGCCGTGGGTGGCCCTGGTGGCAGTTGTGGTGGCGGAAAAAGGTAAGAGTCAACCCTTTCCTCTGTTTTCATCTTTCTGTCGAGTTATTGGTGGTTGTTTCATGTCTTATAGGAGCGTTTATGGCGGTTGTTGAAGGGGTATAGGAGTAGAGTGGTGTGAGACGAGTGACTTGGTGGTTGTTGGGGTGGTTTTGGGTGGTGTTGGTGGCCGTGAAAGGCGGCAACGACAGGGGGGATAGCAACGGGTTTTAGCAGGGGTTTTTCAAAGCGGTTTAGATGGTTAAGTTAGGGTGGCACCACCGTGGACTCGGGGGAGGTCGAAACATTGGTGCCACGGCGTGCGGGTTCGTGGGGCCGACGACGAGCGAGTGTAGGTGGTGGTTGGGCAGGGGATGAGTGAGAGCTGCGGTGGTTGCGTGTCGAGAACAAAGGGCGTATGGGGAGGCACGGTGGTGAACGGACCAAACGAGCGGCCTGGTTTGACTCGCCAGAGCAGCGATCGACCCTTGATGGGGGTGGTCGTTGGTGGCTGGGTCATAGTGGGTGTTGGGTCTGGTGGTTGACACGGTGGAGAGGTGGCGCGTGTGAGCGTGGGGATGCGAGTGAAGGGACGGCGGTTGTGGACGGGTTGTTTTAGTTTTGAAACGGGTTTTGTCATAGTTTAATCGTTATGTTTCGTTAATTGGTCGTATGCTTAATTAATTAATTTAATTCCCGAGTTAATTAAAATAATTAAAGACGGGATTTGAGTCGGGTTGTTGAATTGTTCAAATGTTTGATTCGGGTTTTCTTAATCGAATAATTCGTTTAATCTTTTAATTATCATATTGGTTATTCAATTTAATTCCCGAGCCAGTTAAGTAATTCAAGTCGGGTTTGTTAAAGTGAAAATGCTACTATATCGGGAAAGTTTCCATTTTAAGAAATTCTACTTTAGTAACTTTCTATTTTGGGAAGTTGGGTCATATACTAATCGGGTTATTTTAGTTATCAGTTGGGCATAAGTTTGGTGTCGGGATTGTATTTCGGGAAGCTTCTATTTTGGGAGATTTCTATATTTAGTAGTTAGTAATTATAAGTATTATAATTGTTTTAGGTGACGGATTCGTGAAGGATCGATAATCAGATTCGTTGCTTTATTTTCTGAACTGCTTGATCTGCTTAATTGGATTTGCTGGCACTTTGAGGTAGGGAAATACACTTGACTTATTATCATTGTTGTTTAATTGTGTTGACTTGATTCGTGGTTGTTGATTTACGTTATGATTCATATATGGGAAGGTGATTGACTGAATTGATCGTATTGAGTATGATATCACAACATCGAGTAACCGGCATGATTTTATGATTTATCGATTCAGTGATTTTATATATATATATATATATATATATATATATATATATATATATATATATATATATATATATATATTGTGTTGCATTAATTTATGTTGAGCATCTCATATGCATTGGAGTTGGAGGATGGTGTAGGAGTGACGATGTTGAGATACGATGTGAGTTGTGATAAGGCCCAGGCGGGTTCTCGCAGACTTGCCCTGGTGTCCTCACAAGCCGCGATCGGCTACGGTCGATATATATAGTCTACCGGGGATCGGTATGGCTGGGTTGTCCGGGGTATGAGATATGAGATATGAGTTGAGATGGAGATGGAGGTGACGGAGGAGCATGCATATCATATTTTATTGTTTCATTGTTTTCCCTACTCAAACTTTCGCGGTGACCCCGTGTATTCGTGTACGCCTTTGTGATGATCCAATTATTGGGAGCAGATTGATGTGTATTTCAGTAGGATGATGGGAGCTGGCGGGAAGAGAGCTTGGATGACTGACTTAGTGCCTAGCCCACCTTAGTCTTATTAGTAGTTTTATCAGACTTTATCTTTTGGTCATATTTTTGGAGGCTTTATTTTAATTCCAGTTGTAATCTCACTATAAACATTTTAATAAAGTATTGTGTTTCTTTCCTTTGTTATCTACTGCCTCGGGTTTCCGAGATGGTAACACCGTCATTTATCTGAGGAGTCCTAGTTCAGGCCCTTAAATAAATGGGGGTGTTACAAATATTAAGAAGGGTGTTCAAACGCGACGATCCTTGAACAAATTTTGCTCTTTCTATTCGTTTTCATCAACAATTGAACCAACGAATATTAAGAAATCTCTCGCAGAATCAGATTGGATTATAGTTATGCAAGAGAGCTTCAAGAATTTGAACGGAACAAAGTTTGGCACTTAGTTCCTAGACCCAAGGATCGATCTGTAATTGGAACCAGGTGGGTGTTTAGAAATAAACTAGATGATACTGGAGTCATAGTTCGAAATAAGGCAAGATTGGAGGTACAAGGTTATAATCAACAAGAAGGAATAGATTATGATGAAACCTTTGCACCCGTTGCCCGTCTTGAAGCTATTAGACTTCTGATAGCATTCGCAGCTCATAAAGTAATGAAACTCTTCCAAATGGATGTCAAGACAGCGTTTCTAAATGAGTATCTATAGGAAGAAGTCTTCGTAGAACAACTCCTTGGATTTAAGGATAGCAAATTTGAAGACCATGTCTTTAAATTAGACAAAGGCATGTATGGATTGAAGCAAGCACTAAGGGCCTGGTATGACAGATTATCGAAATTTCTACTTGACAGTGGATTTAAGAGATGATCTGTGGATAAAACCCTATTCCTAAAATTCGAGGGTTCTGACCTTCTGGTTGTTCATATCTATGTTGACGATATTATTTTTGAATCAACCAACCGCAATCTATGCAAGTATTTTTCGGAGTTGATGACTTCCGAATTTGAGATGAGTATGATGGGAGAATTGAAATTCTTCCTAGGTCTTCAAATTCAACAAACTGAGGAAGACATCAAAATTCATCGACAGAAATATATTAAGGAATTAATTAGAAAGTTCGAAATGGAAAATTCCCATGTTATGTCTACTCTAACGGTCACAGACAAGAAATTGACTTTAGATGAAGATGGTAAGTCAGTTGATGAAACAACTTACAGAGGAATGATTGGGTCATTGCTATATTTAGCTGCAAGTAGACCAGATATCATGTTTAGTGTATGCGTATGTGCGAGATATCAATCATATCCCAAAGAATCGCATATGACATTTTACGATATCTTATTGGCACGTCCAAACTTTATCTATGGTATCCTATGGAATGCATTTTCGATCTTGTCGGATATTCAGATCCTGATTACGCAGGATGCTCCCTAGACAGGAAAAGTACGTCAGGTGTTGCCACGTTTGTTGGACCTTGAATTATTACATGAGGTTCAAAGAAGTAGAATTCAGTTGTCCTTTCAACAGGAGAAGCCGAATATATTACAGCAGGACTGATATGTACTCAATTATTGTGGCTTAAGCAACAGTTATATGATTATGGTGTTGACGTAGGTTGTATTCCTATATTATGCAATAATACGAGTGCTATTATTATTTTCAAAAACCCCGCGCAACACTCGCGTACTAAGCACATTAAAATTAGACACCATTTTATACTTGACCAGGTTGAAAAAGGGAATATAAAACTCGAATTTTGTAGTACTGAGAAACAATGGGCAGACATTTTGACAAAACCTTTAGCTAGAGGACGTTTTGAGACTTTACGGTTGGAAATTGGTTTAATCGGTGGCACCTAAGCTTTTATAAATGTTTAATTTCTCAATGATTGATTAGTATGAGATAAGATTGTATGACTGTATCCGTATATTTTGTTGCATGAATATTTACGTTTTATAGAAATTTGTTTATCGTATATATTCTGTCTGTATTTAAGAATTTATGTTGCATACAAATTTATTCTCTTAACAAAATTAAGATACACCATATCTCTTATTTACCAAATTCTATCAACAATATTTTCACAAATCCTTCATGCCATATCTCGTCCAAAATCTTGCCATATCTAAACTAAATCTTTCATATATTAATTACCTAAATAGTGTAAACAACTAACTTTCCTAAACCTAAACCTAGATTCCCATCTATACCTATATGTACCCCTCCCTAAACCGTGTAAATTGGTCAAACAATCACAAGTTGCATTCACTTTTTACTTTACCAAATTTATACATAATCTCCTTCATCATCATCCTTTAACCTATCAGCCATGTCACCTCCACATGCAACCACTCGGTCTTCAACCCGAAATCAACAACAACCACAACCATGCAATAAAGCACAACCACCATCATCCCATCAACCTAATTCCTCTACCTTTACTCCAATAAATCAACATCCATCATCACCTTCATCTCTGTTTCGTGGTCGGGATGAGTCGGTTTCCGAGGGAAAAAGGCGTCGGCTCAATAAGGGGAAGAATAAGGTCGTAGTAGAAGATGTTGTAAACGATAATGAACCCGAGGTTGTTATTCGGGACGAGATTTCGAGGACTCTGTTTTGGGAGCCTTCGAAGAGCGCAACCAGAGCAGGTTTGAACCGGGTTCGCATGACAAAGGGAGAAATCATCTTGGTTTCTCGGGTTCTACAGTACTCCATTCATGGTGGAAGGTATTATCTTAAATCTTGGTTGTCTCAAATTCCGTCTTTGAAGTTCTTCGTGGATTTTCTTGATTTTCAAGGGTGGAGTGATGTTAGTCGGTTTTCGGGTCCTACTTACCCAATTGAGGTTGTTCAGTTCTTTGCTTCTGTAAAAATTAAGCGGGGAGTGTTGCATGCGGTCGTGAATGGTGTCGACATCACTGTCACCATTGCCAACTTTTGCTCTGCTTTTAAGGTTCCTCATGATGGAACCGAGATAAATCCGAGACAAGAATGGTCCAATGTCGGTGATGATAAAAAATTGGTTATTAAGAGGTACTTTGATGAGGTTGCTTCCGAGAATGGCAACATCTTGATTCGTCCTCTCTCGGCCAAAATCAAGTTCTTTTTGAACTTTTTATGGAACACAATTGTTCCGAGAAGAGCAGGACGGGACAAGGTGTCGAGCTATGAGGCTATTATTGTGTATTTGTGGTTAGAAGGTCGGAAAGTTAACTTCTCTAGTCTCGTGTTTAATCGGATTGTTCAAACTAGCATTACCGTCACCAAAGAAAAGCATTGCACTACTCTTGATCTCTCATACGGTATGTGGATTTCGAGATTGGTAGAAATTAAATGGGTTATGAGTCGGGAAAGCTACTGTGTGAGTGCTAAGGACGGTATGTGTGACCGTGTGATAAATTTAATGGGTCTTGGTTTTGAAGGATCCGAGTTGGTCTTTGCTAAGGGTGTTGATAAGAATGTCAATGAGGTTGGGATGGCAGCTATAGAAGCCAAATTGGATGTTTTTATGGGGTCTATTATGGCTAAATTAGAGGAGCAAACCACGGCCTTAGCTACGGCTATGTCTCAGGTTGGGCAGTCACGGTCTTCGGTTGGCGGGTTGGATGATGCTCGGGTTTATGCTTGGATGGAGGGCGTCCACAAAAGGCTTGAGGGTTTAGAAAGGGGATTGGTAACTATCTGTGAGGAAGTCTTTCAACATGGTGATCGTCTTTCTTTTCTTACTAGTCAAGGGGGTGCCTTGGTGAAATACGGGATAGCTATGAAAGCCGATCAATCAATCACTTTGGAGGCAACAAAGGCCTTGTCTTTGAAGGTCCTTAACTTCGAGACAAACCTTAATGCCCAAGCTACTCTTGTGCAGAGTTCGTTTGATCGTCTTGATGCTTTGGAATTCCGTACTCGTCCCGACTATGTTAATCCTTACAAAACCCGTCACACTTAGCCTTGCATTGCCCCTTCCCTGTTTTCGGACTCCCTCTCATTTCCTTGTTTTATTTTATTTTCATGTGGTGTATTTTGCCTTCCTAAACTATTTTCCCATTCGGCCCATTTTGGCATACTACTTGTGGTTATGGCCCGGTAGTTCTAAACATGGTGTTTCATTCGGCCCATTAGGCTTAAACATGTTTTTTTGGTTTGTATTCAACTATATTTCGTAAGTACTTATGTTTATTTACGGTTTATCTATGTTTCTTAATCGTTCTTATCTCTTGTCTCGTTGTATATTATTCTAGTCATTTTATGTTGGTTCTTATCTTTTCGATGATGTCAAGAGGGGGAAAGAATGACCATGGTAAGCATTTGCCTAAACTTGCTCCTTGTCAAGACCAATTGTCTCTTAAAGTCCTTAAAGTTTCGGTCTTGTATATAATCGTTTGATCTTGCGTTACTCTTTATCTATAAAGATGACGGTATTATATTGAGGGGGAACTATATAATTAGTCACAATTTTAGGAGACTTGCCATCATCAAAAAGGGGGAATTTGTTGAACCATATAGATATATATGTTTATGTTTTGATGATGTCAAGAGTACTTTATATTTTATATACTCGTTGTGCATTTTGTTTAGTCTCTTCAGATTAGACTTATTATTTGCAAATCTTAAAGAATTGTGAAGAAAGTATACAAGAACATATTGTGATCAAACCCTTAATCACGGATCAAGATATTACAAGATAGTGAAAGAATTATTCAAGCATTCATGAGAAGATGAAGCTCATTTAAAGATTGATCAAGCTTGAATGATGAAGTAGCCTACACTCGAAGATCTCCTAAGAAGATTAGAATAGCGTAGGTGATTATCTCGTAATGGTATCTTTAGAGTGCACTTCTTAAATTGGGAAAGTTATAGCTTCACAGCCATAACATTGCTTATATAAGAGCTCAATGTTATAGCTCTTCTACTATAACATTGAGATGTCAAGTTTACATAATACACGACTAAAATGTTTTCAAATTATTTTCGAAAAATGTTTTTGTCTCTTTTAAATGTTTTAGAAAAAAGTATTTATTTAACAAGGAAGCCCATATTCATATTAAGTGTGGTTTTATTTTAAGCTTATAATTAGTAATTATGTTGAATCAACTTATGAGTTGAGTTATATTACTCATTAGGGTTTCTAATATTACATACTCTTTAACCCTAAATCTAATCTAATATCAAGCTAGGGTTTTCACGAAAATCAAGGCCCATGAGCCATATTGTTCTCGTGTGAACTTAGCAATATAAGTTGATCATTGTTAAGATCTTATTCTCTAGAATTATCTAAACATATCTTTTATATTTAGCTTGATATGGTTATATATGATAAGGATATTTTTGTTATGAAAATCTTATCATATCTTAAGATTTAAGGAAAAGATAATAGGAGAATAATTGATAAAATTATCTTTTAGTTGTTCTCTATTATCTCCTAAGATTTTAAGGAAAGAAATAATAAGATATGATTTATTTACATATCTATTATTCCGGCCTCTAGGGTTTCGAAGAAACCGAGTGCCATGCTTCCTCTTTTGCTATAAATACTCTACTCTTTACTACATTTGAAAGTAAGACTTTGAGCATAATTTTGATTTTATTTTAAAAGCAAAAACCGTTTTTTACAAGCAAAAAACATTTTGTTATTTTGAAAAGGTCGTGTGTCTTATATACTTGTGCATTCATTCTTTCATTATCGTTATAAGATAATAGTGCTTAATTGATTGATTACTCGTTCATTAACGTGAACTTTTAGAAGAATCATTAGTGCTTTCTTATTAGCGTAAGTTAGTCACTCGAGTATTTAACGATACTCACTTGAGTTACAACTAGGGTTAGTTGTACGGGTTGAGTTAGTAAATTTGTAATCTGTAGAAAGGTACTAAATTTATTAATCGAGAATAGTGGACGTAGGTTTCGATTTGTGAAACTGAACCACTTCAAAAATCCGTGTGTCTTTTTTTCTCTTTCGTTTTCCTTACGCTTTGTTTTAATTCGTTAATGAGTTGATTAGTTAAAGTTTAATCAATAAACTTTAAATAATTATTATAGTCTTACAATCGAAAAAGTAGGCTAAAGTTTTTTTTAATCCTCAATTCACCCCCCCCCCCCCCTCCTTGAGTATTTCGGATCGATATACTCTTCAGTTACTGTAATAATCTATTTGTAATGTTGATGACACTAATATGTAAAACAAAAAACTTAGGGTACTTACTGCTACTAATCCGACGTTGTAAGTGTTCGAGGCCTCCAAGTTAGTATACGATTGATTGTCAATCACACTAATCTGCTTATGGTTGAAGTCAATATAAACACCGAAGAAGTGATTATCGACTAAACAAGGTATAAAAATAAGCTGGGCATCAATTCTGTAATTAGCCTTGCTCACATGGATGAAATTATCCCAAATCTCAAACAACTCGGTCTTTAAATTACCCTGTTCACTGTCCTCTTGCATCACAGCCAATAGAGCATTCTGTATTTTTTTTTAAAAATAAAATAAATCAAGAGTTAGATTTCCTTTGTAAAAGCATTATATCTGATTAAACAGAAGCAACCATTTTACACCGGTTGAACTTACCATGTGACCTAGTCCAAGGTGAAGTATTGTTGGGCCTTGTCGCCGTGTGGCTCTTTTGTTGTTCTCGACATGATTTAAGTGTAGAGACCAACATTCGAACACAATCCAATTCGTGTAACTGTTTGGATATAGTGAGAGTATATATGCCCTTGTTAATTTTCTTTTTCTCTCTCCAAACACAGCCAGGGTCTCACTGTTACAGCAAATTGAAGTCAGACTAGTCAAGAGCTTTTACAGTCCTTTTATCGAATTTGACATCATTAAGGAACCCATAATCAAGCAGCTTCCTTCTCAGATTAGTTGTGGTGGACAATAGAGTCTGATTTGCTTTCATAAATTCAGAGACTAGGAACAAATCACTTCCAGTAAGAGAATAACCTAAAGAACAACCCATTGTATCATCTTCGGGAAATTTTATTATTCTCGCCTCATCTTGATCAATTTCTTTAGGAGAAATCACCTTTCTGGGTTACTTGTGAGCAACAGACTTCATTCTCACCACTTTCGCCTTTACTTCCAATGACTCTTCCTTCTTTCTTTTTTCCTTTGCCTCCTTATTTTTTTGCTCTTCCTCCTTCCTTTTTTTCTCTTCCTCCTTTCTTTTTTCCACTAGTTTTTCCATCAACTGTTCCCTTTTTTCCCTGAATTCTGATATTCTTTTTAGGACTTCTGTTCGTTCTGTGTTCAAGTCACTTAGAACAAGTGTTGCACAAATTTCAGCACGGTACAAAATTCTTTTCTGTTCATCAATCAACCCACATTCAAATACACTTCCCGTGTAGAATGCCATGTGCAGCATCATGAAAACCCCACATCCATATTTTTTGCATTGCTCTGCCATCTAAACTTCACTTTCTTAAGTGGGTAATTCAGCACCTAAGTTCCTTTTTAACACCCATCTGCACCATCAATTTCCCCATGATAGTTGCCTATATAAAAATGTAACATTGTTACTGTAATGGAAGTTAATAATATTATCATATATGCAAAGCTGATAATATATAAGTAGAGGAGACTTACGACATTCCTTGCCATTTTTTCTTTTCGCGATCTAACATAAAACAGTTTATTATCGTGGTAGTCCCTTTTCGACAAAAAATTTATACAAGCACAGAATAAGTGCCTGTCCAGGATGACCGGAATGAATATCTGCAATTAAGCATATATAATTGTCAAACATATCATATATATACACTCTACTTATAGAACAATAAAAAATAATAGTAATGTTGTTACCATATCAGAATCAAAATTAAGTGGATTCTTGCAGTATTTGACCCAACATTTGAAGGTCTACACAACTGCTTCTTCAAAATCCCTCTTAGGATCGGGTTTTGGAAGAAGAAAACCTCCTAATGCCCCCTTCAAAAACAAATAAGAACATATTAGTCAATAACGATAGCGCATAACAATAGACAAACACAATATTAATAAACATTTATTTTTTATAGTAAACATACAGATTGAGCTAATCCCATGAATATTCTTGATGGTGTATCACTTGCTACCTTTCGGAAGATATGGTCATTGAGCAAGATTGCCGAACATTCAATCACCATTGTATAAATAAGCTCACTAGGAACCAATAAAAAAAAAATCTTCCCTAGGAATGAAGTGATTCTTCCCATACAAGACAAGCTTTTCCCTGTTGAGCAACGAGAAGTTTATGTTAGAATACAATTTTTATAGAGTAATAGTGCTACTGTCACAACAGTTTAAGGTACTACAGTAACAGTGTTACAGTAAAACCATATGTCCATAACAGTTCAAAAACAAAAAGAGTACTTACGAATCTCAGAGGTCCTCATCATCGTCAAGGAAACAATAGCCAATTGTTTCTTTCCTACGTTCAAGAACAGGCACCATTAACTGCTCATATTCTATCATAGCCTCGAACACAAGTGTTAAATTCAGAGCTAGTAGGCCACAATCCAATGTGCAGCCGTAGCAAGGATCCATCACGCGCATCCACTCTTTAGTTGTTTCAGAATATAACAAATAATGGTCGCCTGTTTCTTCATCATAATTTTGATATAGGACCTCATTGCTACAATCGTCGACATAGTCGTCTACACTGCCGTCATCCACAATATCAACTTAATCATCATCGGCATCTTCTCCTACCTGACTACTTCTTGCTTCTTCTTCGCCAACTGTCTCATTACCGCCCTCGCTCGTTTTTCCTTCCTCTTTACCTGTTTCATCATTCCCAGGGCCCTCTCCATTACCATTTTCTTCATCCTTCTTACTGTTATCTTCGTTTTTATCGCCAGCACCATCTTCATCATTATCATCACCTTTGTCTTCATCTAGTTTTTCATTTCCATCACCCTCCTCTTCATCCTTATCATTATCTTCCTCTTCATCTGTCTTGCCCGTTTGTTCTTCACCCTCCTCTTCATCCTTATCACCAGATGGTTCTTCATCTGCCTCATTGCTTGGTTTATCATCAGGCTGCTCTGATGCATCTTCATCCTCCGCATCTTAATCCGCATCCGTGTCATAAGTAATTGAATACAGGTCATGTATAACTTAGTTATTTAAAGAAGTAACAAAAGTACAGTAACATTTTTACTCTATTACCTTCACCAGATCCATCTTCATCTGCCTCACTGGTTGGTTTGTCATCATCCTGCCCTGATGCATCATCATCAGCATTTTCATTGTCATCTGTGTCACCAGTAATTGTATATATATTACTAATAGTTTTACTTTGATGTTTCTCTTAAAACTATGTTACAGTAAGAAAAGCGTTGTAACTCTGTTTCTTCAGTAATACCATTATAAAAACAATATTACTCTATTACCTTCAGCAAATCCTTCATCATCTGCCTCACTTGTTGGGTTGTCATCACCCTTTCCTGATTCATCAGTATCATCCTCTTCCTTGTCATCTGTGTCACAATTAATTGAATATTAATTAAACAAATTCTGAAATGAAAATTGCATATTAGCTTCACTCTGTTGTTTCTGTTAAAACAATGTTACTGTAAGAAATGTGTTGTAACGCTATTTGGTCAAGTAATACAACTAAAGTAACAATATTACTCTATTACCTTCAGCAAATCCTTCTTCAACTGTCTCACTGGTTGGGCTTTCATCACCCTGTTCTGATGCATCATCAACATCATCAACATCCTTCTCATCTGCATCACAAGTAAGTGACTATTACTAAATTTTTATTAGGGGAAACAAAAAGGCAGAATAGTTTTACTGTGATGTTTTTGTTAAAAATTAGGTTATAGTAACACTGGTTCTGTAACAGTGTTTGTAACACCCGCGAATTTCCCATTTTTAGCCTTTGTGATTTATTTAACCATTCAATTCCTTTATTTATATTTTATAAATTATTTAATTTAATTAATTTCGTGTTTAACATAATTTTCATAAAGATTTCATTTTTACAAGCTTGTTTATATAAAAGTATATTTATAAAGTCGGATATTAATAATAGGTGAAAATAATAATAATATTTACGTCTTATGTTACCAACTAGCGTAGACCGTCGCATTTCATTTGGGAATCTTATCTAAACTCGGACCAACCGAATATCGACAACACATACCACCTACTCACCCCCACACTCTATATTTATATATTATTATTATTATTATTATTATTATTATTATTATTATTATTATTATTATTATTATTATTATTATTATTATTATTATTATTATTATTATTATTATTAATGCTATTGTTTTTATGTTCACCGTGCCCCCCCCCCCCCCCGCCCCACCTCATTTCTTCTTCCTCCTTCTTTTCGAGAATAAAAGCCTGCAAACAACAACAATAAGTAGAACTTTCAAGCTCCATTTCCGTCAACCTTCCAACTCTGATCCCGTCTCCATTTCTCGACCAAATTTCATAATTTTTGTACCATTATCTTTCTCTTTCCTTCCTCCTTCTTTCTAGGTAAGAAAGTTTCAGTTTTGATTGAGTTTTCGAAAATGTCGTCTTAAGGCAAACTCGGTTTTTGACTCAAATAACTCGTTTTTCCTCCTTTTAGTTGGAGACCCGAGAGCGGCTTACATTTTGGACGTTTCCACTCGGAAATTCGAGAAACTAAGGTAACGGTGATAGGTTACTCGACAAAAACGTCAAAATTCCGTCTTATGTGTCATTTTATATGCTCTTGTTTGATAAAGTTTGGTTCTTTACATTTTTCCCATTGGTATGGTAAATTCCGTCTCAAATTGATGGTTGAAATGGCCTGTTTTCATGTATTTTCGAGCACTATTAGGATGTGTGTAGTGTGTATTATTGCTCAGGATTGAATCATGTAGATTGATTCAAGACCCTGTCTTTATTGGCCGGACTTATAGCCTAGCCTATCGTTCACTTAACTCAGCTTATGCCTTACAAGTCTTACCAGTCCTGCACCTGTACAGTTACTTACATTCGTAATTTCGTATTGTATGATTAAAACTATAACATCCTGCTATAAAGTGGGCTGGTGAAAATCGACTTATCTGAAGGCGTACGAGCATACTTGAGACTGTTGTTATGGATTAAGCCATTTAAACCAAATCAAATTTTCAATGGTTTTGAATTTATTTTGGAACATAAACCCCTGGAGTACCAGTAATTGTGACGAATTTCCGTCTCAAAAGGTCGAGTGAGTATGGCTGTTGTTTCTGGTTTCTCATATGCATTATTATGGTAAATCTTGTGATGGTGGTTCACATTTTATTCGTGTTTGTTTCCGTCTCCACTTTGCCTTTTAATTCTGTCTTAAAATGGAGTCGAAATAGAGCTTCTAAATGCAGTTTTAAACCGTGACTATGCTGGTTTTGAGCTCTGTTTTGGGACGGATTAAATAGTCCCTCGGGACTGTCTTCTTTCCCATGTCTTCATGTTAATATCTTCACTTGTATACTTGATATTTTCCGCCTCGAAAACTCAGCCTTGGACCGTGAGGACCGTGTTTTGGGCGGCTGTTTACAACCCTTTCTGGGCAGCCGCAGGTGGTTAATGGGTGGTCTCTTGTAGGAGGTGTAAGGCCTGTTTTGGAGTAGTTTTGGGTGGTAAAAAAACTGGTTAGTTGGTATGGTGAAATGTGTGCATAATTATAAACATCCGTCTCAAGCATGTCTTATGTCCGTCTTTTGGTTAGATGGCATTTTATTCGGTCGGGTGTTGATGAACAATGGTGGGTCTACGGGCTCTCCGTGGGCCTGCCATAGGCGGCTGGGTGGCTGGTCGTGGGCTGGAGGCACGGCCACGGCCTAGCCACGGCCCGTGGGGAGCTCGTGCAATAGTAGGCTAGTAGACTAGATGGTGAGGTGTCTATTTTGGTGATGCACTTTGTTGTGTTTCAAACTTGGGCTGACTACCTTTTTATATGTGGGCTCACTACCTTTTAATATCTGGGCTCACCATATCTCATGTATTGGTTTTGTATGTCTTCCTTGGTTGGGCCAACCCATTATCATGGGAATATATAAAAATGATGTACTTGTGTCGGTTCCATTTTATTCCGTAAATTTTCACATGACGTAAATTATTCATTACTACTTGTTATATTTTATTTAACCAGCATGTTTAATTATGAAATTAGATGTCTATTTTATATGTTACAAGTATGAAAATATTATTATAAATAACTACTTGCAAAGAGTCGTATTCTTGTAGAAATGCCATAATACCATCGTATATGTTGGACATTCATTTTCACCCTACTTGTGCTGTTGTGGCAAGTATGGGTTTGGCCTACTTGTGTTGTGCTGGCAAGTACGGTTTGGCCTACTTGTGCTGTTCTGGCAAGTACGGTTTCTGGCCACTTGTGCTATTCTTGCAAGTGACTCTTATCTTAGTCATTCCGCCACTTTCGTGCTGCTCTGGCGATTGGGGTACTCGGTCTCCATTAGTAGTCGAGTCTTGGGTGCGTGCTGTGCTGGCGCACGTTGAATCGGGATGTACACCCGAGAATCTGCAGATTTAGACTAGGACCGTATTATTATCGTAGTCCTACCCGGGGAAATTATAGTCTAAGAGTGATAAATGTCTTGCATTATTTGGATGGTTACTTTGGTCATATCTCCTTGAAATAAGTGCTCGTGGCTAAGTGGTCGTGTCTGTTTCCTTGTCTTTTTTCTCCATTTATTTATTGCTGCTTATGCCTTACTTACTTGTTTATTCCATCATTTCTTTTATCCTTGTTGGCTTAAACACGTATGATCCCATGTTTGGTTATAATTCGATTCACTCATATCTTACCTAATATGATTATTTGTTTATGTTCTTTGTTATGTTCGTTTTGACATTTTATGGCTGGGAGAATCTTGAGTTACTCCCCACTGACTGTGGTGTTCATGTTTACATGAATGACAGGTTGTGAAGATGCTTACGTAGGGAAGACGTATGGGCTAGCGAGAACTAAACCTTGGACTAGTAGTTGGTTTATTAGGATTGCTTAGACTCACCATTTATCATTTTGTCATTCGAGGGATATATTTTCCCTCACCTTTGACTATCGCGTTTGTATAATTTAATCTTTATTTCCGCATTCTTTATTTATGTTTTAGATTTTAATAAACCCGCGCTTTAAATTTTAAAAGTTTTAAAAATTTCCTAATTTCCGCTTGAATTTATAAGTTATATTTTCCGCGTTATTGCGGGGGTTCACAGTGTTATTCTATTACCTTCACCAAATGAATCTTCATCCCCCTCATTAGTCGTTTTCTCACCCTGGCCAGATTCATTCTCTTCATCTGTATTATCCTTTTCGTCTGCATCAGAAATAAAAAAGTTACTAATTATTTTTTTTTTAAAAAAAAACTTCTTAATAGTTTCATTCTGATATCTGTTTAAAATAGGTTACTGTAACACCGGTCTCATCAAACTGTTACTATAAGAAATAATTAATTATAGTAACAATGTTACTATATCACCTTCACCAGATTGCTCTTCATCATCTTCGTCAATTTCCTTTATGTTTTGGCCTTCATCCTCTTCCTTGACCTCCTCTTCATATGAATTTTCTTTATTGTCATCCTTTTCAATGGCACCCTCTTGATACCTCTCTTTTCCACTGCCACCCTCATCATCATTGTCGTCATCATCCTCGTCCTCATTATCAGTCTTCTTGTTATCACCCTCCTCATCATCGGTCTCCTTGTCACCCTCCTCCTCATCAACTTCCGCATCCTCTTGATCATATTTCTCACTTAATTCCTTGAAAACATCCTTTACAACGTATTCTGATTTCTCCAGATCAGTTGTCCTCTGAGTTTTCTCTGTTGGGCATGGTTTCATTTTTTTACTCAATTTTGAGCTCTTAAATGATGGAAAGTCATTTGCCCTTCTTTTTAGCGATTCAGCCTTTCGTACCACGTCTTCCGTATATCTACGGTAATCGGCCTTTAGGGGTGATTTTCCTTTCAGCTTCGATTCGAAAACTTCCAACCGGTGAAGAATTGACTGGTGAACTAGGTCTGAATCCCTCTTAAGCTGCAACAAAATCAGGTGTGTTCCATAAGTAAATAAATAACACAAAAAGAAATAAATTAGATATTAGATTCAACAGCTGTAACAATTGTAGAGAATTAAATTTATAAACAACAACTCACATCAAAAGCTTTTTCCTTCAACTCGACAACTGTTTCAATGCCAGCAAGCTTCTCCATCAATATGAACTCCCTCCCCTGACCATCCGTATGACAACCAACCTCCTCATCCTCAGACTGATCAACTTCTGCATATACCATTTTACAAAAACATATAAAAAAAAGTTAAAAATGTTACAGCTGGTACAGTAAAATTGTTACTCTAATATAGTTGAGTAACATTGTTACAGTAATGAAGACTGTTTAACAGTTGGAAAAAAAAAAGCTATTTTACCTTCAGAGGGCACTCCAATGCTTTGACAAATGGGGTAGTCTGTTTTTGTCATCTCACCACCCCCAGGATAACCTAGCTTTGCCTCATCCTTGACTCTCTTGGATAGTTTATTATCTGACCAATGTTTGATCAGAGGTCGCTTAGAAGGTTGTACCTCCTTGTTGAATTCAAATCGGTGATATGCCAAAATGAGCACTACATTACACCCACAGAGACACTTCATGGCTCCTGTCTTCAACCCCTTGATACCTTCAACCATCTTTTCAAAGACATACTTTGACCAATTATAATGTTTGATTTTCTTCACATCGTCCACTGCCTTCAACAGCTTGAAATCAACTGAATATTTTGCCGTCGGCGCTAAAAATGTGGACAGTGCATAGAGAACAAACACCTGCTTGAACTCATCACCACACGCACCCTTATTATTCTTAAACCAATCTGACACCAGATTCAGGTTTATGTTCTGACTACCTGAGATGTTGAACTTCCTTCTCCATTTTTGTTTTAACACAGTATCCTTAGCCTATGATGCGCGACCAGTCGTGGTCAACTCTACATCTTTACCATCCATCGGCACTAAAAACATGTCATGCACATCAATGTTTGACAACACAAACTCGTCTGTATCAGAAACTTTGACCTTGAAACTGTTAGGATCAAATGCCTCGACAAGCAGGTCTGTTAGCCCAGAAGGAACTATTGTTATCTTCATGTTCAATAGTCCCCCAAAGCCAATTTCTCTAATGGCACTCCTTTGTTGTGCAGAAAACTTGCTCATAACATCGACCAATGACTGGGCCCTATATTTTTTTGTGTATTTATCCGGCCTGTCATGAACAAGACAACATTAGCACCACAGCTTAAAGAGAGTGATAATGTTTATGTAAACAAACAGCAATAAGAAAATCATAGTAATAAAGTTACAGTAACTATGATACAGTAAACTTGTTACTGTAACACTGTTACATTAAATATCATTGTTTGCCAAATAGAAAAATACATACTGTTAGGCCCAGTTTAGCCTGGTCTGACCATAACTTTGCCTCGATCAAAAGGCCGATTGATCAAGACAGAACCGGACAAATCGACTACTATTTAGCTGAAGAATATTATGGCAAGAAGACTACTAAATCCTCGGAAAGGAAGCCTCGATAGTCAGTATATTATAGCTTGAGTACTAAATACAGCACTGGATTAAGCGGATAAACAGAAATGCGATTGTATAAGCTGGATAACCATGCCCTATTCTCAAGGAAGACCAAGTCCAAACCTAAAACTATTTAATCCATGAACGGACGGAAAGAGGAGAAAAGGCTAAGGATTGGTTGAGTTGAGAACGGGTCAAGCGAACTAATAGGAAGCATGCCCTATTATTCCTAGCAACAACTCCTATCTTTGGGGAGAACGTTATACATTTATAACGTTATTCATTGTAACGTTGGAAGGGCAGTAGAGTACTATAAATAGGAGAATTTAACAATTGTAAAGGACATTGATTGTGAGCTAATTTTATCTATACTTTATCTTTTTACTCTTGAGCATTCAGATATTCATACAACATTGTACCCGGTCTATCAAAATAATATAAACGTTATTCTTTATACTTACTTCTTTCTTCATCATTCATTTACACCATTCCAATCTTATAGAACTAGATACCCTGATCACTATATAACTAAGCCGGATCCCTTCAGAAAATCCCGCCAAAACAATTGGCGCCCACCGTGGGGCATCTAGTTCTTCAACCAATAAAATTCTCCTTATTATCTTTCAATTAATATTCACACACAAAAATGGTGGAACTCACCGCTGAACAACAATTAGCTACCGCTTCTGGCCAAAATCAAGGAATTGGAAACAATCCAAGAGAAAGCGCTCAGTCAAGTAAATCAATAAGTCAAGGAATCGAGTCTAGCCTGAAGAAGAAATTGGAAAATCAAAGCCGGGCTCCAAGACCGATTCGAACCAGAACCCCATTCTCATCCATTATCAAAAACATAGACTTCTCTAATTTTGGAACCCCGGAGAAGGATACATTATCCAGCACTCCAACCATTCCCAATGATGAGACAAACAAAATCAAGAAGAATAATGATGGCTATGCTTCAGAAATCCAAAAACTCCACAACAAAATAGAAAATATACCCGGAGTACCAGACTCGTGGTCAAGTAGAAATTGATGCTTATGGATTCACCCTTTGCAGATGAAATTGCAAAGATTGATCTACCCAAGAAATTTACTGTCCCATCCATGAGAACTTATGATGGAACTTCTGATTCACAAAATCATGTTGCCATATTCAAACAAAAATGTTGGTCGCCTCAATACCAAAGTGAACTCGAGGCAAGTCCGCATGTGCAAAGGCTTTGCACAACCCCGATCTGGGCAGCGCATTACAATGGTTCATCAATCTCCCAAATGGAGGTATCAAGAATTTTGCAGAATTGATCAATGCCTTCAATCAACAATTCGCAAGTAGCAGAGATATGGCCAAAAGACCAAGCAACCTGTTCAGGATAAAGCAACTTCCTGAAGAATCTCTCAAGGAATTCCTGGCCAGATTTGTCAAAGAAAAGGTGGCCATTCCGGATGTGATGAAGAAACAAAGCAGAGAAGCATTGTGCAAGGAGTCTTGCTTGACAAAGTGACATCTATGCAGATCTAACCAAGAAAGCATGCCCAACCTTTGCCACTGTTCAATCCATCGCCTTAGAGCATGTCAGATTAGAAGAAGACCTCAACTTCCGGACGAACTCATCCGGAGGAAAGTGGCTATGGACATACTAACAGAAAAGCTCCTACCGTAAAGGAGGCAATCCCAGATCAAGACCCTATTCCAGGCCCGAACGATCCAAGTCAATATGGCACAAGAACATAAAGGTAACCTCTCTAGCCTCCCAACTATCCCTGAATATAACTTCTCTATTAATACTGCAGGATTAATCAAACGCTCGGAAAACTCGGGAGATACAAATCAGGATGGCCAAAGAAATCCGACAACCCCAGGAAAGATCCAACAAGATGGTGTGACTTCCATCAGGACATCGGACACACCACGGAAGAATGCATTCACTCAGAAACAAGTGGCATATCTTCTAAAGAAAGGCTACTTGAAAGATATAATCCAGCAGCCAAAGAATAAAGATGAAGGACAAAATAAGAGAGACCCAGGAAGCAGCAGAGATCCTCCTCCTCCTCCTCCCATCTATGAAGTCAAATTCATAAATGGAGGATCAGAAATCTGTGGTCTGACCAGCTCTGCAGCCAAGAGAATATCCAGGGAATCCAGACTCCAACCTCCTTCCAGGCCCGAGTCATTGCCTGCTATTACCTTTGATGACTCGGACCGCAAGGAATATCAGTCTACACCATGACAAACTGGTAATCACAATGCAAATCAAGCACACCAAAGTATCAAGAATCGATAGATGGAGGAAGCTCAATCAACCTGGTGATGCTTGATGTCCTTAAAGCTATGAAGATAGACGAAAGCAAGATCATAAAGAAATCCAAGCGTCTGGTTGGATTCGGTGGAGAAACAAAAAACACCCTAGGAGAAATCAGCTTGCCTACCTATGTGGAGGGCGTGGCTTCATACGAGAGATTTGGAGTAATGGATTGCTTATCCTCATATAATGTAATCCTGGGCAGACCATGGATCCACAATGTCAAAGCAATCCCATCAACATACCATCAATGCGTGAAAATTCCAACAGAATGGGGGATAACCACCATCAGAGGAGAACAAAGGACTGCTCAGGAATGTTATACTCAGGCTTTGAAACCCTCAAAGTCAGGTAAGTCCCTTGCATAGCAATTAAAGTCACCTGTCAGGGAAGAATACATAGCACAAACACAGATGGAAACAGGAGAAGTCATATTAGACCTGAATTCCCTCGACAGAAAGTACTTGTAGGGTCGATGCACGACACAATCGTACCAAATCGGTCGCCTTTCTTAAAACTAAAATGTCTTGTTTTGCTTGGTCACATTTTGATATGACTGGTATAGATGCTGATGTTATTACTCATAAGTTGAATATTGACAAATCCTTTAAGCCCGTACAAGAAAAAGAGAAGAAAATTTGTCGCAGAGAGGCATGAAATCATCAACCAAGAAGTTGACAAGCTCTTGGACATGGGAATGATCGGGGAAGTGATGTACCCCGACCTGGCTTGCAAACGTGGTAGTCGTCCAAAAGAAAAATGGCAAATGGAGAGTCTGTGTAGATTACACCGACTTAAACAAAGCCTGCCCAAAAGATCCATTTCCCCTACCACACATCGATGCAATGGTAGATGCCACGCGCAGCCACGAAATGTTGACATTCATGGATGCCTCCAATGGATTCAACCAGATAAAAATGCACCCAGCAGACCAGGAAAGCACAGCTTTCATCACTGAAAGAGGTATATATTGTTATACTGCTATGCCCTTTGGATTAAAAAATGCAGGTGCAACCTACCAAAGGCTAGTCAACATGATGTTCAAAGATCAGATAGGAGACACCATGGAAGTCTACATAGATGACATGGTAGTCAAATCAAAAAGGCGTAAGACCACGTCAAAGACCGGAAGTAGCCTTTCAAATCTGGAAAAATTCAATATGAAACTCAACCCACAAAAATGCCACTTCGGAGTCTCAGCAAGCAAATTCCTGGGCTACATGGTGACAAAAAGAGGAATAGAAGCCACCGAGCAGATCAAAGCTATCCCTGGAGCTAGAACCACCAAAAAACAGTCAAAGACATACAAAAGCCGACTGGAAGAATAGCGGCCCTGAACAGATTCATTTCAAGATCATCGAGAAAGATGCAAATCATTCTATAACCTCGCTAAGGAAGAACAAGGACTTTCAATGGACCCCGATCATCAGTCGCTTTGAAGACCTGAAAATATATCTATCCTCTCCCCTTGCTGGCAAAACCAGTCAAAGATGAACCCCGATAAAAGATACCTCGATCATGTAAAATCCACTTTGTCAGTGCGAGTCCTGGTCAAAGAAGCAGACGGACAACAAAGACTGCCTATTATGTAAGTAAAAGTCTACTGGATGCAGAGATCAGGTATGGCCTACTAGAAAAATATGTTTTAGCTTTAATAATGAGTTGCACAAAATTAAGACCATATTTTGAAAGTCACCCTATAATAGTCAGAACAAATCTTCCTATTAAGTCTGTACTTAGGAGACCGTAATTGTCCGAACGAATGTGCAAATGGTCACCCACTAAGCACATACAATATAACGTTTGAACCAAGGACAAAGAATTAAGTCACAAGCACTAGCAGATTTTGTGGCTGATTTTAGTCCGACCCTAGAACCTGACCTAATAAAAGAAGTAAATAAACTGACCAGCGACCAAACAGACCTAGAATGGACCCTATTTGTCGATGGAGCAGCCAACACAAGGGGCACAGGCCTAGGTGTAGTACTAAAATCACCACAGGGGGATAAGATAGTACAGGCTATAAGCTGTGCATTTGAGGCCACCAACAATGAGGCAGAATATGAAGCCCTGATAGCCGGATTAAAGGTATGTATTGATCTTGGTGTGCAAAATTTAAAGGTACGCACTGATTCCCTTCTAGTCTCCAACCAGGTAAATGGCACATATCGCAAAAGACCCCAAAATGATGCTTTATCTAGATGTTGTTCAAATGCTAAAATCAAAGTTTAAAAACTTTAATATTGACCAAATTTCCAGGACTTAAATACCAGGCCGATGCCTTAGCCGGCCTAGGGTCCAACTTTAGTCCCCTTGATTTTGACAAAATACCCATTGTGCATTTATTAGAACCTGCAATAAACAAACAAGATGAAAGTTTCCCAATCTACATTGCTAATTCTTGGACGAAACCTTACTATGATCAAGCTACAACAGGAATCCTACCCTTAAATAAGCAAGATGCCGAACACCGAAAATAAAAGTCGCTTCGTATACTATTATTGACAACGTGCTTTTTAAGAAATCGCAGGCGGACCTTACCTCGGATGCCTGGAACCACGGGAAGTGAACAGATATTATCAGAAATCCATGAAGGATACTGTGGAAATCACAAAGGTGGAAGAAGCCTGGCAAGCAAAGTACTCAGAACAGGATATTATTGGCCCACCTTAAGAGCCGATTGCCTGGATTTTAGCTCTAAATGCAAAGCCTGTCAGATTCACGGACCGTACATCCATCAGCCATCTGAGGAACTACATTCCATATCCGCACCTGGCCATTTATGAAGTGGGGCATGGATATAGTAGGAAAACTACCTCAAGCACCCGGACAGAAAGTTTTCATGCTAGCAATGACCGACTACTTCTCCAAGTGGATAGAAGCTGAATCATACAGGCAAGTCAAGGAGAAAGATGTCATAGCATTCATCAAACATAATATCATATGTAGATATGGCATCCCCTCTGAAATAGTATGCGACAATGGCACACAATTTGTGGGAAAAAGAACAAAGACCTTCTCGTGCTCAATGGAACATCAACTGTAACATCCACGCCAGGATATCCAAAAGCCAACGGTCAAAAGGCAGTAATCCAAGAACAAAGTGGTGATCACCGCATAAAGAAAAAGCTGGAAAGAAGAAAAGGTAGATGGGTCAAGAGCTCCCCCTGGTCCTTTGGGCAATGATGAACCACGCCTAAAACATCCACCGGCCAAACCCCTACTCCTTGGTCTATGGATGTGAAGCGAAGAATACCGGCCGAGGTGGACATTCCATCACCCGATGTAGCCTCGAACACAACAACAAACAACATACCTCTAATGGAGGATAGCCTGGACTTAACAGAAGAGCTAAGAGATGCAAGAAGCATCGATTAAAGATACCAAAGAAAGAGTTGCGAGAAGCTACAACAAGACTGTCAAAGCCAGGGTGTTCAGGGTAGGAGACCTCGTTCTCTCGGAAAGTATTCCAAAACACAAAAGAGAAGAATGCTGGCAAATTGGCCCCAACCTGGGAAGGCCCCTATCTGATTGATTCAATAGTCGGCCGGGAGCTTATAGACTACAAACCCCGGACGGAGAAATGATCCCAAGAGCTTGGAATATTACACACTTAAAACTATTCCACATATAGAATATATTTGCACAATCCAGGTATAACTTTTTACTTTAAACACTTCTTGCCTGAAAACTACATGTATGATACTTGCAATTACATGAATAAATGCCGTATATGATTTCTTCAATTTACATGTCCAAATACTTATTTATATTCTCATATTCACTTAGCGAAATCTTCAACACTTGTTTTACATATTGCATCTTAGTTAAAACAAATCTTAAAGATGGGGGCCACCCACCAAATATCCAACTGATATCCAAAATTCAGCTTGCAAAAACAGCCTTTAAATACCGAGCTCAACATACAAACTGGAAAATCTATTCTCGAATCAGTATGACATAGATGGGTCATAAGCCCTCAGGACATGTGCAAAGGACGTAAGCCCTCCGCATGTGCAACAACTCCACCCATAACACATTAAATCGGCTCGATCGGTCGAATAAGCGGCTCGATCCGCCGAAAAAATTGGCCCGATCGATCGTATAATCGGCGAGATCCAAGACACGTCCAACATCACAAAAGTACTTTGTCAAAACACAAAAAGAAGCAAAACAAAGACCAAATATTTATTCACCCAAAATAATTGGCCCTACCTAATAACCATCCATTCCAGGGACATCCCCCCTGGATGAGCCAAAAAAGTTTCTGATATACTCTAAATATTCATTCCAGGGACATTTCCCCTGGATAGACCAAAACCCAAAAGAAAAAACTAAGCTATTTTTGAGCCAGTAACCGACTCACAACCATCCACCATCTCCGATCACCGGACTTTGCCTTGGAAGGAGGAGAATCCACTTCTTCTTCTTGACCCATGTTGGCCAAGTCGGGATACCGAGCATCCAAAGTCGTCTCATCTCGGTCCGGATTCCAATCAGCCCGGTCGATTCTCGGGTCCCTCATAGCATCAACCCGACCTTTCCCGAAGAAGTACCGAGCCGCATCACCAACCTCGCCTCCACTAACTCCTTTTCAAGAAGAAGCTCCTCATTCTTTTTCAACCGATCTCGCATTGCTCGCTTCTCACCTCCAACTCCACTGACGTGACCTTCTCGGCAAGATTTTTCGACCACCTCACAAACTATAGCAGCCCTGGTTGACTCCTTAGTTTGTTGCCAACCGAGATTGGAGCACTACTTCATTACCCCTGGATGTGTGCAGGTCACGGTTTAGCCTATCCAACTTTTCTTCCAAATTGGTAATCTTGGCTCAAGGCGTCCCTAAGCCGACAAGCGAGCTGACCAAAGATCCAACCCCGCGTACATACAAAATCAATTAGGCAAATACAAGGTAAAACAAAAAGCACATAAACAATTAAAAAATATCCCTCTACAACTAACCTCTCTAGCCGGGAAGCGAGTTCAAGAGCCCTTGTTACAAGAGAAGTCGAATAGAAACCACCCTGGTAGACGAATCAAGGGTACTAGCAGACAATAGTTGGTCGCTCATCTTTGCAGAAAACTCATCTATCCGAGCCCGGGCATCATCCATGTCATCAATCCTAGCAGGCACTTGCCTTATACTCCCGAGTGGCCGAAGGATAGGTGTTTCCCTCCTTCCTCCTCTTCGAATATCATCCTCCCTCTTTCTTTTTTGAGCACGGACGACCTGACGGTGACACTATCCCGGCGAGATCTTGAGGAGGCCGGACATCGAAATCAGGATATCCAAAGTCTTGTCACTCCCACTAGTTTCCGGCTCTTGACCGCTCAAAGAATCCTAGCCACCCCAGCCTTCAAATCCTTTGCAGAAAAGCTAGCCACCCTAGCAGAAGACCTAAACACTGGATATATAAAAAAAAAATATATACGTAAATATCAAACCAAAAAGCAACAGGAAGACAACAGCCAACATAAAAGCAAGCGAGAAGACGTACGGGGAAAGAGCAAAGAGAACTAGGCTTGCCTTTGGGTACTTTAACCCCTGTCACTTGGTCTTCATATACCGGGCAACAATTCCCGCCAAGCAAGCTGGCGGACCCTCTCTTCCTCAGGAATGGCAAGGAAAGCATCTATCCTTGCAATAGCCTCTTCATCTAGAGGATCGTGATTCCAATCAGGAGCTACAAACATTACAGAAACAAAATATACAGGTAAGACTTATGTACCTCACTCTCATTCAATATAACTACAAAATAAAAGTACAGGAAACCTACCACTCTCCAAAGGAGGATATCTCAGTAATCAAAGCCTCGATCCCAGTCTCGTCCGGATAAACGGGAAAGTCTTTGCCCAACTCTTGTCGTCTCCAGAATCCAGGTTAGTAATTAATGGAGTCATCTTTGACTTAATTCTCAAATTAAAACGACCAACAGAAGGATTTTTAAAATGATATACTGCCTTAATATCATTGAGAGTAATCACAAGATTGTGTTTAGCGCATAAATTTTCTATGGAATGAACAAGTTTCCAAACCATCGGCATAATCTGAAAAGGTGACACTTCCATAGCACGGATGGTGTCAATCATTAAGGGAGTAAAAGGTAACTTACGACCGCTTTGAATGCCCATTCGAAAATACAGAACCAACCAGGTGATACCCAGTTAGCCCTAACTGGACAAGACTCAGGAATCCATACCTCAGTCGATTCAGGAATTATTTTCTTCTCCCTTAGTATCTTGTCATAATTTGTTTTCAACAAGTTCTCTTCAGGAAAGTAAGGATCCAAAGATTGAAGGGCAGTGAAAACAGAATCCTGGTACTTAAAAGCAACAGCGCGAGCAGGAGGATCAATCTCCATCACTTCTTCTTCCTGGACGTTTACAGGTTCAGGCTCAACAGCAGCAGCAGCTTTCTGGGATGCAGGACGTTTTTTGGCTCCCATATCTTTAAATGTTTGATTTATTATTGAAATAGTCGAGAAAATACAAAATAGCGAACAGGGTTCTTTTGAGAAGAAGGGAAGAATTTGAGAAGAATTTGAGGAGAAGAATTTCAGGAAGAATATGCAAAGAAAGAAAGAGGAGGAAATTTGATGAAAAATAACCTTGCCCTAAATACCGTATTTATAGGAGATGAATAACGGCATGAAAAACCTAGGGATTGCAAAACTCTCAAAGATGACATCACCTAGCCGTTATAGTGTTCAACGGTAACTAGGAGTCTAAGAGTCATTGATTAAGTATAAGTCTCTTAAATATTTAACCCGGTAAATTTGACATCTCACCCCTGGCCGGATCCAAAGACGGGTAAAATGTCAAGGGGCAATTGTTAGGCCCGTTTGCGGGTCCGACCATAACTCGGCCCGACTCGGCAAAGGCCGATTGATCAAGACAGAACCGGACAAATCGACTACTATTTAGTCTTTGAAGAATATTATGGCAAGAAGACTACTAAATCCGGAAAGGAAGCCCGATAGTCGATAGTATATTATAGCTTGGCGGAGTACTAAATACTGACTGGATTAAGCGGATAAACAGAAATGCGATTGTATAAGCCGGATAACCATGCCCTATTCTCAAGGAAGACCAAGTCCAAACCTAAAACTATTTAATCCATGAATCTGGACGGAAAGAGGAGAAAAGGCTAAGGATTGGTTGAGTTGAGAACGGGTCAAGCGAACTAATAGGAAGCATGCCCTATTATTCCGGCAACAACTCCTATCTTTGGGGAGAACGTTATACATTTATAACGTTATTCATTGTAACGTTGGAAGGGCAGTAGAGTACTATAAATAGGAGAATTTAACAATTGTAAAGGACATTGATTGTGAGCTAATTTTATCTATACTTTATCTTTTTACTCTTGAGCATTCAGATATTCATACAACATTGTACCCGGTCTATCAAAATAATATAAACGTTATTCTTTATACTTACTTCTTTCTTCATCATTCATTTACACCATTCCAATCTTATAGAACTAGATACCCTGATCACTATATAACTAAGCCGGATCCCTTCAGGAAAATCCTGCCAAAACACATACTTTTTGGACATATCTTTTTCTTCAGACTTCACGACCATCTTTGCTTGTCTCTTCTTTGTTTTAGCCCGCTTAATTGACGTTTTGGATTTGTCGCTTGACTCATCCGACACCTCATAATCTCCATCACTTTCTTCGTCAGATGCTATTGGCTTATTTCTAGGTCTCTTTTTTGTTGCTGTCAATGGTTCTTTGTTTCAGTCACCTTCGTTTTCAAGACGGCCTTTTTTGATACTATTTTTCCAGGAACCTTATTTTTCTCTTTCTTGTTAACTACCTTTTCTGATTTTTCCATCACTGGCTCTTTTGCCGCTGAAATCTCCTTCACTGGAACATTTTTTGCTGGCACAACCTTCTTAACAGGTGTGGTTTTTCTCTTCTTCTCTGTTGTCTTTTTACTTCCTTTGTTTGCTATCTTTTTTGTTCCCACCTCTTTTGGCAACTTCGCAGACTTTGCCATTGCTACCTTATGGGGCTGCAACCTTTGTTAGAGCAACATGTTTGGGCAACTTTT
Organism: Silene latifolia; assembly: GCF_048544455.1. Lineage (NCBI taxonomy): Eukaryota > Viridiplantae > Streptophyta > Magnoliopsida > Caryophyllales > Caryophyllaceae > Silene > Silene latifolia. Next base: position 417,339,804 of record NC_133538.1, on the reverse strand, counting down.
CCGTTACCTCCTTTCCCACTGCCTTTGATGCCGGCGTTGCTACCTTTACTTTTGGTACCTTCGCTGCCATTTCGGTTGGTGTAGTTGTTGCCTTATCCGTTGGCACCGTTAGCTTTTTTGCTGCCTTTTTAGTCTGCTTCTTCAGTGCCTTCTGCATTGTCTTCTTCAATTCCTTTTTCGTTGCCGTCTGTGGTTCATTTTTAGTTTGATGGATCGATGCCTTTGATGCCTGCTCTATTGAAACTGTCGCTGGTTTAGGTACCTTTCTGGTAGGAGTATTTGTTGCCTTACGTGCCTTTTCAGTCAGCGCCTTTTTTGCAACAGTCTCTGTTACCTTACCCACATTCTCAGCAGTACCTTCCCCCGCCTTCTCTATTGTTGGAATTGAGAGCTTCACTGTCTGCACCTTCTTGGTTGTTGCAATTTTACTCTTCTTTGTCACATTTGATTCCTTGGGCACCTCTGCTTTCCTGACATTGTTTTTTCAAAATTCAAATATCAGAATAACAGTAACAATAAAACAATAAAAACTATTATAATGAAAAGGAAATTATATTCAAATATAAAAACTACATTTATACTGTTACTTTAACAATGTGACAATAATATTAAGTACTAAATTTCCATAAATTGTAAACCCTAGTAAGTTGTTGTCGAGCAAAAACATAGTAACATCCCTACGAGACTTACTCGTGCTCATGAGAAGCTTTGACTTCCTTCTGTGGTATCGGCTTTGACAGCTTCTCTGTCTCAACCTTCTTGACTGGTGTCATCTGTGATGCTGTCACTTTAGTCCTCTTTGTAATAGTTGGTTTCTCTGGCATCTCTGCTTTCTTGAGATTGTTTGTTCCAAAATCAAATTCAGAATAATAGTAACAATATAACAATTGCAACTATTATAATAAAAAGAAATGATGGTGGTCAAGTCTGAGATGGAATGTCAAATGGAAAAAGATGAATAGTTTTTCATAAAGTAACATACGACTGTAACACCGGTACAGTAACAATGTGACATTAATATTAAGTACTAAGTTTCCATAAATCATAAACCCGAGTAACAAGTTGTCGAGCAAAGACTTATAGGGACATCCCTTCGGGACTTACTTATCTCCATGAGAAGCTTTAACTTCTTTCTGTGCAGTCGGCTTTGACAGCTTCTATGTGTCCATCTTCTTTGTTAGTGTCTTCTCTGATACTGTTACCTTCTTCTTTGTAACAGTTGATTTTGAAATATCATAGATCCTAATTATACTCTCTAATTAAAAACAAATTATCTCATAATATGTTCATTTAGTGATCTATGTAACATGCATGCAAATATAAAAGCATAAAATTAAAGATTAAGAAAAAACAATTTCCTTACATTGATATTTATGGTAATATGGGCACAATCAAGATCTCCTATCTTGATAGTTCTTGACCTAAAAAGAAATGCACGATCCTCCTTGCAAAACCTTCAATAAGAAAGTCTCCTTCAAGTTGCACCCAAGAACAAAACAACCAAAAGTTTTACAAGTATTAACTAGATACTAGTAAAATTTACCCTTGATAATATTTGTAATATTACTAACACTCTTAGTAATAATATTTTTGATTACTAACTTCTTAGTAAATGATGTATAATAATTTTTAGAGAGATAGACCAAGTTTTATTCACATGCAAAAGTGAAGTAATGAAGTGTAGAAAAAATGAACAAAAGATGGAGTGTAAGTAGAGGAAGTGGCGGGTGGAGTGTGTAGTAGTGGAGTGTAGGATTCATTTTCCTTATTTTATTGTCCAACACATTATGACACACATAATGATCACATGACAATTATGGAAGAAAATTAAGCAAAGTGTAATGATCATGATCATCCACTACACTCCATTTACACGGTCCAATGTACCATTTACGGGTCCATTTTGGTTCTCATATTTGTCGCACAAATACGTGTAAATTTTATTTAAACATCGTATCATGTTTAAATGCTTCCAGTTAATTTCGTCCAAATCATTCTGTAAATATACGTGTACCGCTACACATATTATTATACGTACTAATATTAATCACATTAATCAATTAGTACAATTTTAGTGAATTAACAATTAATTAACTAAAACCCGTCTCATGAAATTTATTATTTAATTATCGCGTAATTAAATAATAACTGCTGCTCCTCGAGTTCGCAACACGAAATCTCTCTAAAAATAATTAAATAACCTTTTAGTCTATAAATCAAGGGACTAAATAAATTGTATCTCATACAATTAATTAGTTGTCAATTGGGGTTCGTTCCTTTAGGTGTGACCGAAAGGGGTCAGTTGATCACCACCGTCTCACGATAATAACGTCAAACTCTAGTCAGCCAACCGTTATCGATTTGCGTTAATCAACTGATGAGGATCAAATAATTAAATATCTGATGATATTCCTTTAATGAGATTTATTATGTAAACGCACTATTGTGGAGTACACTAACTCTAACAATCTCCCACTTGTCCAACACAAGGTGTGCGCTACCAATTCTCTTGTCCGTTTTAATCTCTCACTCAATGCAAGTTGTCTTTCAGGTCGCACTTGCACAGGAACATATCGCGAGTGGTTTTCTCGATCGGGAGTGTGACTACCTGACCGGAAAAATCTCTCGCAGGTTACTTCCGAGCGTGGCCACGCATTTGTAGTCATTAACTCCTCTAGTGGCCTTGAGATATAGTTACCCAACGTGGGTGGACAATTCATGTCGGCCCTATCTATCCTATTGCACAATACAGATCACCATGACCTAGTAAATGCCCTTTGGCATCCTTTCACGGCACGACCTAGGACAAAGACTAAAGTCACTCGGAAACTGCACTTGCTCAGATAATAGTCTCCAGTCAAAAGAATCGACTCATTGGAACATGTTAGAGATCCCTGCCACGACCAGGCGTTTATAATAGAACTAAGGGATTCTCTAAATGGTCACTGTCCGGCAAAGTGTCACACACTCTGCCTATGTAACCGACTAATCATCACGTATGACCTCATGGTGTTGAACAACCATCAATCGACTCACAATCTAGTCACTCTGAGACGTCTCCTCATTAAGTGACAAGAGACAAAATACAATGTTCATCTTATTCACTTGAATAGTATTCAACATTGTCTCCACAACGTATTCAGATAAACAAGGTATTTAAAAATTTAGTCACACTAAATAAAAGATTCATAAAAGAATTAATGCGAAAACAATGAATGTGATTATCATATATATAATAAGAGATACACTATCCAATTATTACATATCCATAATCTAAAGAAAATCTGGTACTCGTCTCAATCCTATTGCGACGACATGACCATCATGCTTAGCCTTTGATAAAGGCTTGGTTAAAGGATCAACAATATTATCATCTGTCCCAACCTTACAAATGTCAATTTCCTTCCTTTCCACATAATCTCTAATTACATGGTATTTCCTTTCAATGTGTCCAGATTTGTTACTAGACTTCGGCTCTTTGGCTTGAAAAATAGCTCCATTGTTATCACAATATAGAGTGATCGGATCTTTGGCGGAATGGACTACTCCTAGTCCCTCCATGAATTGCTTAATCTAAACAGCTTCCTTCGCAGCCTCAGACGCTGCAAGGTACTCAACCTATGTTATAGAATCCGCAGTAACACTTTGCTTGAAGCTCTTCCAGCAAACAGCTCCTCCATTTAGCATAAACAAATAGCCGGATTAGGATTTCATATCATCCCGATCGGTTTGAAAACTTGCGTCCGTGTAACCTCTTACACGCAACTCAGTTTCTCCTCTAAACACTAAGAACGAATCCTTAGTCCTTCTCAAGTACTTAAGGATGATCTTTACGGCTATCCATTGACTCTCACCAGGCTTGGCTTGATAACGACTTGTCATGCTCAAGGCATACGCAACGTCGGGACGAGTGCAAATCATAGCATACATGATAAACCCAACAGCGGAAGCATAAGGGACGTTCTTCATGTGTTCAATTTCCTTAGGGGTGAAGGGAGACTGTGACTTGCTCAAAGTAGTCCCATGTCCCATAGGTAGAAATCCTCTCTTGGAGTCTTTCATATTCAACCGGTCAAGAACTTTGTTAATATAAGCTTCTTGACTCAATTCTAGTACCCTTTTGGACCGATTCCTATAGATCCGGATACCCAAGATTCGTTGTGCCTCTCCCAAGTCCTTCATCTGGAAGTGTTTCCCTAGCCACTCCTTAACGGAAGTGAGCGATAAAACATCATTCCCGATGAGCAATATATCATCCACATATAGGACAAGGAATGCAACCTTACTCCCACTAAACTTCATGTATAAACACGGTTCTTCCACACTTCTAGTGAAACCGTATTGTTTAATAACATGATCAAAGCGATGATTCCAATTCCTAGATGCTTGCTTAAGACCATAGATGGACTTCTTAAGCTTACACACCTTCTTAGGGTTAGATGTATCCACAAAACCTTCAGGTTATATCATGTACACCTCTTCTTCTAGAATCCCATTCAAGAAGGCGGTTTTGACATCCATTTGCCAAATCTCATAATCATGAAATGCGGCAACCGCTAAGATTATCCTAATGGACCGAAGCATAGCGATTGGAGCGAAGGTTTCGTCATAGTGTAAACCATGAACTTGGGTGAACCCTTTTTCTACCAATCTAGCTTTGTAAACATCTACATGTTTATCCACGCCGAGCTTAATTTTATATATCCATTTACACTGAAGGGGTCGCACTCCCTCAGGTAAATCCAGCAAGTCCCATACTTGGTTCTCGTACATGGAATCCATTTCGGATCGCATGGCTTCTAGCCAAAGCGAGGAGTCGGGACTAGACATGGCCGATTTGTAGGTAGTTGGTTCATCACTTTCCAAAAGTAATAAAACACCATCCTCTTCGATGTTACCAAGGTAGCGGTCAGGTGGATTAGAAATCCTACTTAACTTTCTAGGAACAATTACCATTTCAGAGGAAGAGAGAATGCAATCCTCCACGTTCTCCTCTACCTCATTTTCGGTTTGTGGCTCTCGAACTTCGTCAAGTTCAAATTTTCTCCCACTCTGTCTCCTAGAAATAAACTCCTTTTCTAGGAATACAGCATCGCGAGCCACAAGCACTTTGTTCTCGTGTTTATTGTAGAAGTAATAGCCACGTGTTTCCCTTGGATATCCTACAAAAAGATATTTGTCAGACCTGGGTGCAAGCTTATTGTCAGACTTGACCTTGACGTACGCTTCGCAACCCCAAATACGCATGAATGACAAATGAGGGACTTTCCCTGTCCATATCTCGTATGGAGTCTTATCTGCCACTTTAGTCGGGCTTCGATTTAGTGAAAATATTGCAGACAAGAGGGCAAAACCCCAAAATGAACTAGGAAGCTCAGTTAGACTCATCATAGACCGAACCATATCTAGTAAAGTTCGGTTTCTCCTTTCGGCCACACCATTTAATTGTGGTGTGCCAGGAGGAGTCCATTGTGATACTATACCATAATCTTTTAGGTGTGAATCAAATTCATAATTTAGATATTCACCACCATGATCGGATCGTAGGGTCTTAATCTTTCTCTCCAATTGGTTCTCTACTTCATTTTGAAACTCTTTGAACTTTTCAAAAGCTTCACTCTTGTTCTTCATTAAGTAGATATACCCGTATCTACTTAAGTCATCAGTGAAAGTAATGAAGTAGTGAAAACCTCCTCTAGCGGTGATAGTTAATGGTCCACACACATCCGTATGTATGAGAGCAAAAACCTCACTAGCTCGTGTCCCTTTTCCCGCAAAAGGTGCACGAGTCATCTTGCCTAAAAGGCATGACTCACATGTACCATAAGATTCGAAACCAAATGGTTTGGGCACTTTTGATGAAGCAAGCCTCTTAATGCGTCTTTCGTTTATGTGGCCTAAACGACAATGCCAAAGGTAGGATTCGTTTGGATCACCCGTTTTGAGCTTTTTAGTTTCTACATGATAGACGTCATTTAACATCATTTAAAACATAAATGCCTCCAATTGAAAAAGCCTTGCCATAAACCACATCATTTAATGAAAAAGTACAACTATTGTCCTTAATCATAAAACAAAAGCCTTCCACGTCTAACGCGGAAATGGAGATGATGTTCTTGGTTAAAGTTGGTACAAAATAACACTTATTTAAATACAACTCTAGACCACTAGCTAAAGTGAGCACATAGGTCCCCACGGAAACGGCCGCTACTCTAGCTCCATTGCCCATGCGGAGATCCACATCACCTTTTGCTAGTGCTCGCACGTCCCTTAAACCCTGCAAATGATTACAAAGGTGAGAGCCACATCCGGTATCAAGTACCCAAGTGGAAGTGAAAGCATAATTAACGTCTATTACATAGAGAGAGTAAATCATACCAATAGGCATCACACACCCTTCCTTGAGATCCTCCAAATATTTGGGACAACTTCTCGTATAATGCCCCTTCCCATTACAATGGGAACATTCGGCCTCTGAGAGTTTGACACTTTTTGCCTTCGGATTGGCATTCTCAACGGCCTTCGCCTTTCCCTTGTTATGTTTCTTTGACGATTTCTTGAATTGGGACTTTTCCTTCCCCTTTCCTTTCTTAACTCCAAGGGACATGTTCTTTAACTTTATGGTTAAAACATCCCCTTTGTCACTCCCACTAGCTTCCATATCCCTCTCCGCTTGGGTGAGGAGTGCATGAATTTCATGATAACTCTTATCCATGCCATTCATGTTGTAGTTCACCCTAAAATGGGCAAACTTGGTGGGAAGTGAGTGGAGGATACGATCCACCACAAAAGTCTTAGGAATCTTACACCCTAGACGCTCTAGGATGTCGACATATTCAACCATTCTGAGTACATGGGGACCAACCATTTGGCCCCTCTCAAGCATAGCTTTAAAGAAGCGTGCCGTCGCATCTTATTGACGGACTTTAGGTGTTTATGAAAACATAGTAATCATACAAGTGAATATCTCGTACACATTTAAAGAAATGCATGAAAACTTAAGCTTTGGAGATATCGACCATATCAACACATTCGTGATATCATTCGACATCCTCACATGGTCATCATAGGCGGTCCGCACCGCCGATGAAGCCCTTGGACCGGGCTCGATGGGAGGAGCATCGGTTAAGTAAGTGAGCACGTTGTCGGACAACGCGGCGCTTTTGATGTTGGATTCCCATTCAAGAAAGTTACTACCGTCATCTTTTAAGATACATTTGTCCATTACGGACCTTAGCCATGAATCTTTGCCTAGTGATGTAGTCGATGGAGTGGAAGAAGTTGCCATTGCGAATTAAAATGCTACAACAAAAAGGAAATATTAACATCCATTGTTTTAAAAAAAAAATTACTTGTGAAAACATGTTTAACAAGTTTTAACATTTATATAATGATCTCTCACTAAATTATATAAATGATTCCAAGACCCAAATATTAAACAAAAATGAGCATCGCTTGGGCGAAACATCCCATAATTGTGTAAATTCGGTAAGTCACGTTGACTAATTCTACCTCTAGAGAACTCTTGGTCGACGAATTTCCTTAAATCCATCTACTGGCCCCGGAACACAAGACCGTCTTATATCCCGTTGAGTCCAACTAATTTTTGCGTGTGATAACCGTTTACCACCCTACTTACCCAAGGTAAAAAGAGAACACCCCGTTTGGGCGAGCGTGACTCTAATGAACAAGAGATTCATAGGTGTTACTAATTGGTAAGGCTAATCTCAATTTTAGTTATGTGAGAGATCATGTCAATTTAGTCATAAATTCCCTATAAGTGAACTAAGTCGGTGAATGTAAATGACGTGAATTGACAACCGCGAAAATAAAATGCATGTGAATGGCGATTTTGGCATGCGCAAAAATAAAAACAAGCAAACAAGTAAGCATATGAATAAATCCTAGTATGGCCACCTAGTTAATAAAAACTAGACTATTACATATCGAAAACCGACTCGTTGGTCCCTTGCCTCTTCATTCCAAAAGTGGCTCCTCTTGTGGGATTTGGAACACCTTCCAAAAAATAGACTCCGTCTCGATGTAATCCGTCTTTTGGAAACGCCGGTAAGAATAACTATTACAATTGAATTACATAGATATTCCTATTATACATTAATTAATAAAATAAATAAAACTATTAATTAATTACAAACCGACCATACGAGATCGTATTTAATTACAAACAAATCGCTATTCCCATTCATTTCGGGTAATAACGATTAAAATAAACTAGGCCATACTAGGTACAACAAGATAAATACTTTAAATAAATGACAATCATTCATTCAAATTAAATAAATATGCTTAAAAAATTCTGTAAAATGATGCCAAAATCGCCCTATCTATCAATCGTTGGTATCCATCTCGGTTTTTGTGGATATATTTAATCGATTTTTAACTTGTAAAAATCAATAATCAACTCTTAAATCTCATTTAAGTCCAAACTAATTGTCCAAACTGTTTTGAGCCTCAAAATTAGTCCTCACTAATTTTATGATGAATAATTAGTTTGATTTGGTGATATTTTGCTAATTTAATCAGTAAAAACATAATTTTTAAGTAATAAATCCAAAATAATTGAAAAATTACCCAAACAAAATGAAAAAAAAATTTTGAGTATTCTAGAACACTCCCAAGAACACCAAAATATCATAAAAATTGCCCCAAAAATCCGGATAAAATATATGAAGAAAAAGATCGATATATATCGGTTTTTAACCACTAAAACGAATAAACATCACAACAAGGTGAAATCACATTTTAAATTTCACTTTTAACTTTTAAATAATATTTTTAAATGTACATAAATTTATCATGGGCAGGAACAAATTTTTCGAGTATATGTGATTAATATATATAACTTTTATCGACTTTTATCTCATAAAATCAATAAACATGCAAAACTTCAAACAAACCTTTAACATTTTGCATACAATCAGTAGAAAATATGCATGAAACACCATAAAAAATCTATGGCCCGAATCATCTTTTAACTATCTTTAGTCAATTTATAACTAAAATACGGCATTTTGACTCGGTTTTCTACCAAAAATCATTAAAAATAGCAAAATAACTTCATAAATCACCAAACTTTACCACAAATCTTTTGAGATCACTAGGTATGCATGCCCCAAAAATTTAATTGTAAAACCTCTTCTATCACAGTTTTTGAGTTTTTATAAATTATCTCATAATTTATTAATATACTTAAAATCAACATGCAAATTACAAGCCTAAGCTCTGATACCACTTGAAAGATCATAGATCCTAATTAGTCTCTCTAATTAAAAAAACATTATCTCATAATATGTTCATGTAGTGATCTATGTAACATGCATGCAAATATAAAAGCATAAAATTAAAGATTAAGGAAAAACAATTTCCTTACATTGATATTTATGGTAATATGGGCACAATCAAGATCTTCTATCTTGATTGTTCTTGAGCTAAAAAGAAATGGATGATCCTCCTTGAAAAACCTTCAATAAGAAAGTCTCCTTCAAGTTGCACCCAAGAACAAAACACCCAAAAATTTTACAAGTATTAACTAGATACTAGTAAAATTTACCCTTGATAATATTTTTAATATTACAAACACTCTTAGTAATAATATTTTTGATTACTAACTTCTTAGTAAATGATGTATAATAATTTTTAGAGAGATAGACCAAGTTTTGTTCACATGCAAAAGTGAAGTGATGAAGTGTAGAAAAAATGACCAAAAGATGGAGTGTAATAAATAGAGGAAGTGGCGGGTGGAGTGTGTAGTAGTGGAGTGAAGGATTCATTTTCCTTATTTGATTGTCCAACACATTATGACACACATAATGATCACATGACAATTATGGAAGAAAAATAAGCAAAGTGTAATGATCATGATCATCCACTACACTCCATTTACACAGTCCAATGTACCATTTACGGGTCCATTTTGGTTCTCATATTTGTCGCATAAATACGTGTAAATTTTATTTAAACATCGTATCATGTTTAAATGCTTCCAATTAATTTCGTCCAAATCACTCTGTAAATATACGTGTACCGCTACACATATTATTATACGTACTAATATTAATCACATTAATCAATTAGAACAATTTTAGTGAATTAACAATTAATTAACTAAAACCCGTCTCATAAAATTTATTATTTAATTATCGCGTAATTAAATAATAACTGCTGCTCCTCGAGTTCGCAACTCGAAATCTCTCTAAAGATAATTGACTAACCTTTTAGTCTATAAATCAAGGGACTAAATAAGTTGTATCTCATACAATTAATTAGTTGTCAATTGGGGTTCGTTCCTTTAGGTGTGACCGAAAGGGGTCAGTTGATCACCGCCGTCTCACGACAATAACGTCAAACTCTAGTCAGCCAACCGTTATCGATTTGCGTTAATCAACTGATGAGGATCAAATAATTAAATATCTGATGATATTCCTTTAATGAGATTTATTATGTAAACGCACTATTGTGGAGGACACTAACTCCAACAGATTTCTCAGGCAATTCAGCTTTCCTGACAATGTTTTTAAAAAATGAAAATCAGAAAATCAGAATAACAGTAACAATATAAGAATAGAAGCTATTACTGAAAATGATCATAGTAACAATAGAAAAGGAAGCATTGATGTGAAAATGTTACACTAACGTCAAGTAGTTATTTAGAGATAAAATAAAACTGTTTAAATAACATAAGATTGCGACACTATTACTGTAACAGTGTCACAGTAACACAGAATTTGAATCGCTGCAGCTCTTTAAAAATTGTTACAATAAAATTGTTACTGCTCTTTTTGTTAAGCAATATTGTTACTCTATTGAAACAAACAATGCTCGTGTTTTTAAACTATAGTGCTAACACAGTTATAGAAAAAAAGCCTACTAACACAGTTGCAGGAAAAAAAAGAGTATAATTATTTGACGTTAGTAGAACACGGAGGTTTTGGGAAAAAGTAGAACACGAAGAACAGGAAAACACAGAGAAAACAATACCGTGTATAATAAGAAGGTACATTAATTACTCATTTTCTACAAATCATAATCCCTAATTTTTAGGCGAAAACTAAAACATGAATTTCCACAAAACTTAACTGTTAGGACAAAAAAAACGAGAATTAATTTCTCGATTTCTAAGTTCGAAAAACCGAACATACAAGCAATTGACAGTTTTATTCTATAATTCATGATCAAAAACAGCAACAAGAAAATTAAACCTAATTTTTTCAAGGAAATCAATTACGTTGTTCAAGCAACACATTAAACCTAATTTCTTCACATATTCCAATATAATCAACAACAACATCAATGACAACAACAACAACAATATCAACAAGAACAAGTAACATAAAATCGCGAAAAACTTTAATTATATATTCATGATCAACAACTGCAACATGAAAGCAAAACCTATTTTTTTCAAAAAAAAAAATCAATTTCGCAGTTATAGAAACACATTAACCTTAATTTCTTCATATATTCAAATATAATCAACAACGACAACAACAACATCAACAACATCAACAAAAACAACATGCAGTAACATAAAATCACGAAAAACTTTAATTAAAACAAAAACGATAGTAGATAACGATTGATTACCTCTTCATTATGTAGATTTTTTGAAGTTCTTCTAGTAAACTTTTGATGTTCTTCGATTAATTTTAGTGAAAATTAGGTATGATTTTGGAAGATTTTAGAGTAATTTGGAAAGAGAAGTGGTTATGGAAACTTTTAAATTTTTACAGAATATTATATGCTGCCTGCTCTGCAGTTACTTTACGTCAGTTATTAGAGAGAGAAAAAGAGACGGTTGGTAGAGAGATAAAAATTTAGTGCAATTTGAGCTTCAGTGACATACTTCCCTTCTTTTTATATTCCCGCCTATTTTTTTTGTTGGGATACGTGGGTCAATTTCTGCCATTAATTCTTTAAATCCAATGGTTGAGATTCGCGGGACGGCCTCATCTAAGATGCTAGACTCACCGGATGCTCTCTCTCTCTCTCTATATATATATATGTATATATATGTATGTATATATATATATATACATACATATATATATATATATATATATATATATATATATATATATATATATATATATATATATATATATATATATATATATATATGTATAGATAGGCGGGATCTCGTGAGTTTGGTTCTTATGGTGAGTTGTGCGTTTTGTGCTTTAAAATCTCAACCATTGGATGAAAGCAAATGTATGACTGAGATTAAATTTAAAAATAAACCAACGCCTGACATTAACATTAACATTAAAATAACACGTCATCCCTCCCAACTCCCAAAGACATGAAAATTAAAAATTCAGTCCTTTCTCTAAACAAAACAAAATCCCCAAATCATTCGAATAAACCCTAGAATTGACTTTAATTGAACCAAACTAATTGATTCTGAGGTCAAGCTCTGGTGGTGATGATGAAGAGATCGGTGCTGGAACCAGTGAGATTAGAAGGATGCTAATTGACCGGGAACTTTTCAAGGAGCATTGACAAGTAGTCGAATGATCGTTCTAAGGAGTTCTGAGAATCTGCAATAACCAAGGTATAGTTACAGCAATGGCGGACAAGTGGTGGTGGTATATCTGAATTCGTATGTAAATGTTTTAGGACATCAGCCTATGTCTCATGTATAAATTGTAAATCATATCGCTGATTTTTCTTCCCCGGAAATACAAGTCTTCTACATTCAATTACCTTTTCGCAATTTTTTATTCTTCCCAAATGATTTCGGTGAGGATAGCTCACACAGGTGCGAATGACCGACGCTTCCAAAAGTGCAAAATAATTTGTTACTGGTTTATAAGAATTGGTGGCATGAAGGGAAAAAAGTTATTCTGATGTGATTCTGTTTTGTGATACTTCTGACAGTTCCGAGTTCTGTGAAGGTTTCTTTGATTTTTCTTGGTTTTGTGGCTTTCGCTGCTGACGCTTTTTTTGGTTTTCAGCAAGTGCAAAATGAGTTGTTACTGGTTTATGGAAACAAGTTGCTAGAGAACGAGAATTCGGGATGTCGCACACTGCTCAAAGATTACAAGGTAATCTGACTGACTATTTTTTTTTACACTGATTATATTGTTGGCAATAGAAATTGAATCGACAGAACTCACAGAAGAGCGATTGAATTGATCAAATGTGTGTTTCAGTATTGGTAACTAAAATTGTGGTGGGATAACCAAAGTGATGGTGCACAAGTTAAGTCGAATTTCGATTTCGAGTTGAAGGCAAGCAATGAATGACGTCTGGAGTCTGAACTGTTGGTGAGCATGGCGACACGGTAGAAGCAGGAGCGGTTGTTGGTGACAGCAACATGGTGGACTAGTGGTGTGAGTTTGGGCTTGCGCCTGGTACAATAACAGTACAATAACATCACAATAACAGTAGAATAACAACACAATAACACGTGCTAAAAAAAAGAAAAAAAAAATCGAAGTCGTAAAAAAAATCAAAGTGACACCAGAATAACAGCACAATAACATGCGGTAAAAATAAGAGTAAAAAAATCAAAGTAGTAAAAAAATCAAAGTAATAAAAAAATCAAAGTGACACCGTAATAACATCACAATAACAGCGGAATAACAATAACAGCAAAATAACAGCACAATAAAATCAAAGTCGTTAAAAAAATAAAACTGACACCGGAATAACATCACAATAACACCAGAATAACAGCACAATAACATGCGCTAAAAATAAGAGTAAAAAAATCAAAGTAGTAAAAAAATCAAAGTAATAAAAAAATCAAAGTGACACCGGAATAACATCGCAATAACAGCAGAACAACAGTAGAATAATAGCACAATAACACGTGGTAAAAAAAATAAGAAAAAAAAATTAAAGTCGTAAAAAAATCAAAGTGACAGCAGAATAACATCACAATAACAGCGGAATAATAATAACAACACAATAACATGTGCTTAAAAAAAAGAGAAAAAAAAATCAAATTCGTAAAAAAAAAAAATCAAAGTAAAAAAAAGCATAATAACACGAGGTAAAAAAAAAGAGTAAAAAAAATTTCAAGTAAAAAATATCCGGTACAAAAAGAAAAAGAAAAAAAGGTAACATAACGAGAAAATTAAAGAAAAACATAAGAGAAAAAAAAATCAAAGTGGTTAAAAAAAACACAATAACAGGATAATAACACGAGGTAAAAAAAAAGAGAAAAATTAAAGTAAAAAAAAAAGTAACATTAGAAAAAAGAGAAAATAAGTAAATGACAGTGGTTTTATATGACATGTAAGATTAGATCTTGTTCATTCATCTCTAATATAATCTAGTGGCTGAGATTTCAAAGCGCAAACTCACAACTCACCATAAGAAACCAAACTCACAAGATCCTATCTATCTATCTATCTATCTATCTATATATCTATCTATCTATATATATATATATATATATATATATATATATATATATATATATATATATATATATATATATATATATATATATATATATATATATATATATATATATATATAGGCGGGATTCGGTGCGAACTAATGTTCAATACGAATAGTACGAACTACGTACTGAAAGCTGAATTTTATTTATCCACTTAAAAGGCCCAACTTCTTATACTCACCTACGGCCAAACTTTCATAACCAAATCACATTTTCAACAAAGCTTACGCAAACCTTAACCTTTCATCACCTCCACCACTGCAACCAGGGGCGTAGCTACTAAGTAGCATGAGGTAGCAACTGCTACTCCAAACCCAGAAAATTTAACGAGAAAGATGAAGATCTGCTACCCCGTTTGTCGCTGATTTGGTTTCAAGAATAATTATAAATCACTTTGCAATGTTTTCATCAATTTGTTTGTAGTCTAGTGGTGAAGCTGTTGCTATTTTTTATAGGAAACCCGTGTTCAATTCCCTTTAGATACATTATTTTGCCTAATTTAGTTTTTCTCTCCCCATATCTTCTTATTCTTAAAATCTCAACCTATTGGATTACATAAATTTATTATTTATTATATACTACTCTTTGAGCACATGGCTAAGACGGAAAGAGTATGATATATATGACGCTTTTCACTTTTGTCTCATCTATTTTATTTGTCTGTTTTAATCTTAAGATGGATATGCAAGACAAGAATTTGTGTGTAAAATATAACAAGCTATCAGCAACAACAACAACGACAATAATCGCGAAAACATTTTACCTTATTTCCAAATTAAAAAAAAAGTGATTATTATAGATAATAAAATACGAACTGGTACTATAAAATCTATATTGTTCTTATGCTTACCTTCTTTTAATAGGAAATAACGTATAAAAATTTCGCTACTGCTTTGTTGGAGCTTGTGTCCTCCACAAATTAGTGTGATAACATTAATAAATCTCTTAAAGGTTCACAAGGGTATACTTCGTATTTTAACCAGTTGATTAACGATTACCTAATAACGGTTGGCTTGCTAGAAAGTTTGACGTTATTATCATACAGATGGCGGTGATCAACTGGTTCTTAAAAGTCACACCTATAGAATGTGTTTGAGAGATGTGGTTATAGAAATATAATCACATTGATGCCTTATATGACTAAACAGTTAGTCAATGTGTTGATGAGACA
This sequence comes from Silene latifolia, assembly GCF_048544455.1. NCBI lineage: Eukaryota > Viridiplantae > Streptophyta > Magnoliopsida > Caryophyllales > Caryophyllaceae > Silene > Silene latifolia. Next base: position 417,324,202 of record NC_133538.1, on the reverse strand, counting down.
ATTATTTAATGAAGATTAAATAATATTAGTTGAGACGAATTAACTGTCAATTCGTAAATTGAATATAATAAGTTATATTTAATTAAATGTATGTAATGTTAGCATGGACGAATTAATCTGTTAATTCGTAATTAAATGTAATCGGTTATATTTAATATCAACAAGATGAATGTGTCATAGTGGTAATAGTGAGGGTACTCAAACCAAGAGGTCATGGGTTCGATCCTCCCTAGATGACAATTTAACACATTTTATACATTTTTGGAAAAACCGAAAAAAGAGAAATGGATCTCTCTTATTTCGGTTAGCATTGGGCCGAAAATTAGGAGGGTAAAAATATCTCCCCATTCACTCCTGTTTTTCGGTTAGAATAAGAGGAAGAGGGAGCTCATTGTTCTACCCTAATAATCCTAACCTAATTTTTGACTGCTTCTTGCCTCCTCTCATCAGAAAAAACACAAAAATAACCTAAAATTTTTCAGAAAATTTAGGAATCGATTCTAGCAAAATCAAAGGGCTTTTCTTGGAGCATCTTGGGTGCAACTGATAGGAGAATATCATTGCGATATTCTTCATAGGCCGAATTAGGTAGGACCGAAGGTTATTTCGTCATCTCTTTACCCTTTTTGTTTATGCATTTTATTTTATGACATGCTTTCATCATGATTAATTCGTTATAGTCCTTATATTTAAAGGGATGCATACAGATAAATCCCACAAGTGGTATCAGAGCCAAGGCCACGAATTTTAATTTTGATGATTTTCATAAAATTGTTTGTAAATAATAATTAGGGTTTGCGAAAAAAAAAAGGTAATCGGCTGGATTTTTTTTGAGCCGTGGAATTTTTTTTTTTTTTTCGTTTTCATTACTGTTCATGGATGAATAGTACTTTAAAAAAAAAATCTGTTTTTTCCTTTCAGTTTCTCCTGAAAAACCGATTAAAGTTTTTTACGGCTGTTTTTGTTTATGCCGATTTGAAAAGCATCCGAGAAAAGAAATTTTTTTTCCTGTTAATGTTCACGTGTTTACTGTTCACAGTGGCCAGAATAAAAAAAAAAATTGTTTTGTTATGGTTTTTACAGAAAAACCGCAAGAAGAAAGAAATAAAAACGGGCTGTTTTTGTTGTTTTGTCTATCCAGCCGAGAGAAAAGTAAAAAAAAAAAAAAAAATTTGGTTTTTATCGTTCACGTCTTTGATGATTTAAAAAAACAAAAAAAAAATTGTTTTTTTTTTTCGGTTTTAGCTGTAATATCAAGAAAAGTTTTCTTTGGGTTGTTTCGGTTTTTACCGAGATAAATTTTAAAGAATTTTTTTTTTGGTTTGTTGTGGCCAATTAATTATTGTGAAGCGGTTCATAATTCATGGATACCTAATCATTTTAAAGCAGTTTAAAATTTTGACGGATTAAATTCATATTACAAGTTTAATATGAATTAAGATTGAAATTAATGTGATTAATTGAGGAATTGTGACTTAATTTGATAATTTAAATGGGTGGTTTGGATAAAATTAATCTACATAATTAAAGAATTATGTCTTGCATGTTTAATTTTTTTTAGTTGATGCATTTTATTTAGTTGAATGAATCGTTTGAATGGTTTAATTTACGTATTTTTGCAATCGGTTGTAATTTGTAATACTTAGTGTGGCCTTAGTCAAATTATGTTTTCGTAATGAAGGAAACATAATTTTTATGTAATTATGAGATCTCGAATCTCTTTTTTTTTTGTTTCTTTAGTTTTGGGTTTTTGAAATTAGAATGTAATAAATAGGTTTATTATGTAATTTTATTTATTGTAATTTCAAAGAAGACTAAAGATGGAGGTTGGAGCTCACTCCCGCTACATGGATCAAGATGGAACATCAAGACAAGCTTCTCGGGTCCAAGGATGGATTCCAAACTTGTATTTATGTTCATTTTGATAGGATAGGCCACGCCAGGACTCTATTATTGTTTTTACATTTTACTATTCTTATTGTTTTTCATTCACATGCTAGTTAATGCATCATATTCCGCCTAAACCAAACCACCTACTACTAAAATGCATGAAAATTAACTCATATAGATTGTATGTTAGTTTTCATGGACATACAGATGTCACATACTTATTAAGCCATCACCTTAGTTTATTCATTCACGCATGCTAGATATTAGTTCACTTAAAATGAATTAAAATAAAGTTGATGGGATCTTCCTCTAAAACGGAAATTGAGATTAGTCTTTATAAGGGCAAACAACTATGAATCCCTTCTTCGTCGATAGGCATAATATGACCCCTTCTACTTTGGGTAAGTAGTTTGTGTTGACTTAGTTTATCTCAACATTATAGTCCGAAGAGTTTCTCGTGATTATAATGGACTAAAGATAGAATTTACAGAAATTTATCGACCAAGAATTCTAAAGGTAGAATTAGCCAAGAGGTGGGCTTATCAATTTACAGAAATTGAGTCTTGGGATCATTTATATAATTCTTGAGGAAGGTCAATTGTATAAATGCATGAGTCTTCGCGTTATAACAGTATTGCATTAGACTTAAAAATCAAATCGATGCATAGGCTTATTATTCAATTTTCTTTTCGCAGTGTAGAACACGTTAATTTTTTTATTACAACAAATGGCCGGAAATAACGAAATCCCAATGCCAAGTGCCACACTTGATCGCGCGTCTGGTGAAAGTTTTTATGGACAACATGAATCGTTCACACGTCGAAAATGACGGGTCCAACTTTGCAGATGGAAGGCAAGACTACGGAATGCTGCCATTCCGACGGTAAGCTCGTGTACTTAATCGAGCCAATACCGGTAAACCAGGCCCCAATGCAGGAGTCAACGAGTCACTCGCTTATAGTGATTTCGTTATGGAAGCGGGTGCGATAAAGAACGTACTCATCTTTGCAATGGAAACCAATTTGCAGAGACGCTTCATTGCCCAAGGTGCAAACAAGATTTTCACCACGCTCACTAACGAATTCTCAAAGGCACCGAGAATCGTTACTTATGAGCATACCTGTCGCTTCTTTGATGCGAAACTCCAAAAGGGCCAACCGGTTAGCCCACACATTCTTAACATGATTGAGAATGTCGAGAAATTGGAGGCACTTAATTGCAAAATCAGTGAGAGCATTGTCATTGACCGAATGCTTCATTCTCTTCATGATGGTTTTGCCCTTTTCAGGGCGAACTACTACATGAATGACTTGAAAAAGAGTCCTCATGAGCTACACTCCCTTCTTGTACAGACCGAGAAGGATATGAAATTGAGTGGGAGCATGAAGCAGGATGTTCTCATGATTTCCAATAAAAGTAAAGTTAAGGGCAAGGCTCATGGCGACCTAGCTGTAGGTAAGCCAAAGTTCAAGAAGCCAGGAAACGGTAAGAGTGGGCCTGGTGAGACTAGTGGCTCACAGGGTAAGACAAAGAGCAAGGGCGGTGACATTGAGTGCCACCATTGTCACAAGACTGGACATTGGAGGAGGAACTGCCCCGTGTACCGTGAGGACATAAATGTAGGCCGCGTCGTTCCTGTTGGTATGTCATCTTATATTCATATGATTGAGATAAACCATGCAAGTTTCGGAACTTGGGTACTTGATACTGGTTGTGGTTCTCATCTGTGTAATTATTTGCAGGACCTAAAGAACATCATGCCTCTCGAAAAGGGTGATGTGGACCTGCGAGTCGGGAATGGAGCACGAGTTGTTGCAGTCTCGAAGGGAACATACGTAATCCAAATCCCTAGTGGTTTTGAGTTATTTTTATAACTGTTACTATGTACCCAGTTTATCTAAGAACATTATTTCAGTTTCCGTACTTGCTAAAGACGGTTTTGCATTTTCAATAAAGGATAATAGCTTTATTTTCTTTTTATGAAATGATTTATGGCAAAGCAGTTTCCATGAATGGAATTTATATCTTAGATCAAACCACGGAAGAATTACACATGAATAATAAGAAATTAAAGGTTGGTGACAAAGATCAAACCTATCTATGGCATTGTCGAATGGGACACATAAATGAGAAACGCGTAAAGAAACTCGTCGATAATGGGACTATTCCCGCATTCGAATTTTCTACATATGGCACGTGTGAATCATGTCTCATTGGCAATATAACTCGAATTTCCTTCAAAGGTGTTGGAATACGTGCTAGTGACCTATTAGAACTCATACATACTGATGTTTGTGGGCCTATGTCAATTACCGCTAGAGATGGCTATAGATATTTTATCACTTTCACGGACGATTTGAGTAGATACGGATATGTCTACTTAATGAAGCATAAAAGTGAGTCCTTTGAGAAATTCAAGGAATACCGTAATGGGTTGAGAACCAACTGGGTAGAAAGGTTAAAGCACTCCGTTCAGATCGGGGTGGCGAATATCTTTCAAATGAGTTTGATCAACACCTTAAAGACTGTGGAATCGTACTACAGTTAACTCCACCTGGAACACCTCAATTAAATGGTGTGTCCGAATTGAGAAATCGAACCTTACTGGATATGGTTCGATCCATGATGAGTCACACGGTAGTACCTGATTCATTATGGGGTTATGCTCTTTTGTCAGCTGCTCTTATACTTAACCGAAGTCCGACTAAAGCTGTCGACAAGACTCCATATGAAATGTGGAGGGGAACGGTCCCTAACTTGTCCTTTATTCGGGTTTGGGGCTGCGAGGCTTATGTCAAGTGGAGACACGAGAATAAGCTCGGCCCGCGATCGGTCAAGACATACTTTATAGATTATCCAAAAGGAACATTTGGTCATTACTTTTATTCGCCTACCGAATATCGAGTTTTTGTTGCGGCTAGTGCGACGTTCTTAGAGAAAGAATTTCTCGAGAACAAGACAAGTAATAGAACCTTCGAGCTGTCGAAGGTTCCAGAACCAACAACCGAGGAACAGATAGAGGAAGTTGTTCCTCCAACTGATGATACGGTTAATATTCCTAAGGAACCTAGGAGGTCGGGTAGAGTCTCTAATCCTCCGGACAAAAACATTGGTATGGTCGAGGAGAATGACATTTTACTCCTGCAGAGTAATAAACCCGCTACCTATAAAGGTGCCATGAGCTGTTCCGACTCAAAGCTATGGATCGAAGCCATGCAATCCGAGATGGACTCCATGTATGAGAATAACGTATGGAATCTAGTTGATTTACCTAATAAGGTAAAACCTCTACAGTGCAAATGGCTTTACAAAATAAAGCGTTCTGTAGACGCGCAACCAGATACCTATAAGGCACGAATAGTGGCAAAAGGTTTCACTCAAGTGCACGGATTGCATTATGATGAGATTTTTGCACCTGTAGTCATGCTACGTTCCATTCGGACAATCTTAGCGATTGCCGCCTTTCATGACTATGAAATTTGGCAAATGGATGTAAAAACCGCCTTTTTAAACGGTTATTTGAAGGAAGATTTGTACATGGTGCAACCCGAAGGTTTCATAGATCCTGAACATCCTAAGAAAGTATGCAAGCTTAAGCGTTCCATTTATGGACTTAAGCAAGCTTCTCGGAGTTGGAATCATCGTTTCGACCAGGTGATAAAAGAGTATGGTTTTACTCGATCGGTCGAGGAACCATGCTTATATACCAAGTCGAGTGGGAGTAAGATTGTATTCTTGATATTGTATGTCGATGACATACTCTTGATTGGGAATGACATTCCTCTCCTATCTTCGGTTAAAGGATGGTTGAAGAACCATTTCCAGATGAAAGATCTGGGTGAGGCACAACGCATTTTGGGAATCCGTATCGACCGAGATAGATCACGACGGACGTTATCACTTAGTCAGGAGTCTTATTTGGATAAGATTCTTGAGAGGTTCAGCATGACCAACTCCAAGAAGGGGAACCTTCCAATGACGCGTGCGGGATGCGATTGAGCAAGTCTTAGTCACCCACGACGCTTGAAGGGATTGAGCGCATGAGTCGTGTTCCTTATGCATCTGCAATACGATCAATCATGTATGCCATGATATGCACACGTCCAGACGTGGCATATGCATTGAGTATGACAAGTCGGTACCAAAAGAATCCAGGTGAAACACATTGGATAGCTGTTAAAAATATCCTCAAGTACCTACGGAGGAGTAAGGATAGGGTATTGACTTATGGAGGAGATACTAAGCTATGCGCAATCGGTTATGCAGATGCTATCTTCCAAACGGATCGAGATGATTAGAAATCTCAGTCTAGATTCGTTGTTACTCTTAATGGTGTTGCGGTCAGCTGGAATAGTTCCAAACAGGAAGTTGTAGAAGATTCTACTACTGAGCCATTGAAATATGATAAGCATGGAGGGCACGTTATTTCCATGAGAATTAAACGTGTACCTGAGTTATAGTAGTTGATTATGAATTTGATACGTTATCTTTTTCATAAACTATTTATAACTTCATCGTTTTTATAATATTTTGTTTTTCATGTGGATTGTACTGACAACATTGAACGCCACAAAGTGAACTGAATTACATTATATTTGTTTTGGTCCGTAATTGGCAATGTGAGCTGATAACTCCGGCTATTATATTGTGTAGTCGATTGATGGTGGGTTCAACGAGCTATAAGTCAAACGGTTGACTGATCGATCACAGATGCGAGATTATAACGATGCCTCGTAGGACAACTTTTTGTGACAACGTAATGGAGTCCTAAATGTTTAAAAACATTCGGTGCCAGGTCGTGGATAGGACATCCATTGTGTTCCTAGAGTCGGTTCTTTTGACTATCGACTGTCTCTTGAGATTAAGGCAGTTTTTGGGTGACTTTGGTTTCTTTCTCATGGTCTGTCGTAACTGGAGGCTAAGTAGATTTTTTCTGGGTCATTTCATACTGTGCTTACATCTGCAGGATTCGAGTTAAGGAAAATATCCAACCCTTATCAGGTATAGTTATTTCTCAGGGCCACTCGAGGAGTTGTAACTGAAATGCATGGCCATGCTCGAATGATGATTCGTTTATCAGTTAAGTTACTCTCTAGTCGGGGAAACCACTCTTGATGATGATCGCTTGTAAAATACGACCTTTGTGAATACGGATTTGCAAATTGTTTTACATTGAGTGAGAGAAATTTTAGGATATGAGAATCGGTTATCGCACATACACTTGTGAGGACAAGTGGCAGTTTGTTGGTCCTCCACAAATTAGTGTGATAACATTAATAAATCTCTTAAAGGTTCACAAGGATATACTTCGTATTTTAATCAGTTGATTAACGATTACCTAATAACGGTTGGCTTGCTAGAAAGTTTGACGTTATTATCATACAGATGGCGGTGATCAACTGGTCCCTAAAGGGCACACCTATAGGATGTGTTTGAGAGATGTGGTTATAGAAATATAATCACATTGATGCCTTATATGACTAAACAGTTAGTTAATGTGTTGATGAGACAATTATTTAATGAAGATTAAATAATATTAGTTGAGACGAATTAACTGTCAATTCGTAAATTGAATATAATAAGTTATATTTAATTAAATGTATGTAATGTTAACTTGGACGAATTAATCTGCTAATTCGTAATTAAATGTAATCGGTTATATTTAATATCACAAGATGAATGTGTCATAGTGGTAATAGTGAGTGTACTCAAACCAAGAGGTCATGGGTTCGATCCTCAATAGATGACAATTTAACACATTTTTGGAAAAACCGAAAAAAGAGAAATGGATCTCTCTTATTTCAGTTAGCATTGGGCCAAAAATTAGGAGGGTAAAAATATCTCCCCATTCACTCCTGTTTTTCGGTTAGAATAAGAGGAAGAGGGAGCTCATTGTTCTACCCTAATAATCCTAACCTAATTTTTCACTGCTTCTTGCCTCCTCTCATCAGAAAAAACACAAAAATAACCTAAAATTTTTCAGAAAATTTAGGAATCGATTCTAGCAAAATCAAAGGGCTTTTCTCGGAGCATCTTGGGTGCAACTGATAGGAGAATATCATTGCGATATTGTTCATAAGCCGAATTAGCTAGGACCGAAGGTTATTTCGTCATCTCTCTACCCTTTTTGTTTATGCAATTTATTTTATGACATGCTTTCATCATGATTAATTCGTTATAGTCCTTATATTTAAAGGGATGCATACAGATAAATCCCACATGCTTAATTTAAATCCTGGCTCCGCCCCTGACTGCAGCTGTCGCCGACCACCACCGTCAGACGTGAACTCTCCTCGCGAAACCTCCATCGAAAATGCTATCGATGGATATCAGATCGGACGGAGTTACCTCTTTCCTTCACTTCCCCTTTCCCCACTCCTCTAAAAGTTACACCTCGACCTCCTGCAGTTTCCGCTGCCGCCGATGAGCACCATAACACCGGCACAAAACCGTCTCATAATTATCGTCGGCGCACCAGCTTTACTCCTCCGTCGGCAGCGGTTTACGAACTCCTCTCCAGCCCAAATCTTTCTCCTCATCGCCGTACCTCATCACTAACTTAGAAGCCGCACCACCACAAATCCCTTAATCTGACGCTATTGTCGGCGCTTTTACAGCCACCCATGACGAAACTCCGAAGGTGATTTTTCAAATCCTAGCATCAATATTTAGATCTGGTTTTTTGGATTGTCATTTTTTAATGTCGATGGTGGTTTTTGTCCTGATGGTGGAGGTGTGAAGGTTAGGACGTGCGTCGTGGTGGTAGTGTGGCTGGAACGTGGTCGGTGTAGGGGCGCTGGCCGATAGTGAGGTGTGGGGTTTTCTAAGAAACAAGCGTTGATGGGGTGGATTTGGTGGTGATAGTAGTGTGTGTCTAGGTGAACAGCCATGGTAGCATTCGGAATCGCATGTGTGGCGACATTATGTTGCAGTCTTATAGGAATGAAAAAGGGTAAGCTCCAAAACTGCTTAAGAACCACTTCAAAAGCGATAGCTAAAGCTGCCTGTTATAATTATACCAAGCTTAGAGTCTTCAGTGATCCCAGTTTCAGATCATCAACTCTGACTATGATTTCGACTCTGACGACGCTGCTGATCGTTGCTTGCCTAGCACCCGTTATTCAGTTTACAGATCAGGTTTAGGTGGTTCCACTGATATGAGTATATAAGGCAAAATGAGCCATATTTGTTACAACAAAGACGGTATTTATCTAAGGAAATTGTGATTAGATTTGTGCTCCAGTTTTTGGTACTCTACATTGTGGAATGTACACATTAAGTCGTTTTTATCAAAACTTGTTCAAGGTTCATACAAATATTCATTCTGATGTAAAAACATCTCCTTGTTGTTTGTCTTGATTTTCTCATTCTTTATACCTTGTCATGTATAGTTGTATACTGTTGAGATAAATGATAAACTAATAGTTGTGAGTGAAGTCGTGTTGCAGTGCCTTACTTCATGATCACTTCAATTCAATTCAAGTTAGGTTGTGTAGTTCAGTTAAATTTATGAAGTTAAATTAAAATAAATTCACTTTAATTACTCTATGTTATGTTAAATCAAGTTTGTTTATATTAATTTAACTTTAAAACAAAAATCAATTCAGTTTATATCGTGACTCGGCAACTACAAAGACCGATACATCTCAATCGATAGCCGAGATTTTGAACCAAGGGGTCATAGACATATCGTTCCTTTATTATGTACTTCTATGATTGTATCTAGTAATTTAAAGGAGTGTATCTAGTTAGTTAAAAGCATGTATCTGGCAACTTAAAAGGAATGTATTGTAAACCATAAAAATTGAACCTGCAATAATAAATAAAGAGGCACAAAAATAATACGGAAAACAAGAGTTTTATTATTGAAAGATTAAGGGTTACAATTTCCGTAACTCTCTTGATTCCATCTCTAAGGCTAGGGTTTGATAGTTTCTACGAGGGTCTTATCGACTTAATCTTGTACGGAGAAAAGATGGGGTCTTTTTGTGACTTATTCCATCCTAACTACAATTTGGTAGTAGGAAGACGGGGTCGTTGAGACTTAATCCATCTGCTCTTCTCTTAAACCCTAAACACAAGAGCTGTATTTATAGTCTAGTAGCTTGGACGACAAGGTAGAATATTCTACAAATCCTCTCTGTCAAAATCATTGCAAGCAGTCAACAAGCACATCAAATCGTGCCGCCTGCGTTGAAGATTCAATCACAAATTCAAACCTTCAAGAGAGATTCAAGTCATCGCGACCCTCTCAAGAAATCAAATCTACATCGCGTGTAGAGCAACTAAATTTGTCTACACGCGCACCCCTCACGTGTACCCCGTACACATACCCCTTACGGCATAATAGAATCGGAGAATACATTAGAGATTGTACACGTACTTTTGATATTTATTAATAAAATTTAATTGTTTCCTTGTTTTGTGTTTCAGTTATCGCAATACAAAATTTGTTGTTACAAATTTTGGTGAACCCGACGTGAAAATCTCTACATCTCATCTCTACTGCTGTTTTATTCAAGTCTACCAAAACAAGAAGATGTCTACCAAGCAAAGCACCTCCTCCAGTCCATCGAAGAAGACCTATGCAGATATCCTGCAGGGTACCCCCATTGCTGCTACCTCCCCTGCTACGCAGTCAGTTGGCATCTCCACAAGAGCAATGGTGAAGAAGGCTGTTGTCAATGCTGCTACTGCCAGTCTACGCTCTGCACACGTCCCAACTAGGCCGCGCAAGTTCTCTGACGCCTCTATAGCTGCCGTCGCTACGGCACTCTTGGCTGCCTCATCTCCTTCACGCGAGGAGGGTAGAAGTGTTAAGGCTGACAAAAAGGCTTCTCCCTACAAATCCAAGGCGTTGCCAAAGAAGAAAGAAACATCAACTCCTAGCATCGCTTCAGTCATGGTGATAAGTGGTGATACTCTTGAGGATCGAATGCAGAAAATGAATGAACTCCTTGAGAAGATGATGAAGGAGAATGAAGAAAACAACAAAAAAATTGATGAGCTCCAAAAAGAGGTGGTGGCACTCCGTGACAGGAAGGCTGAGAGCGAGCATGGTGAGACCAATAGGGATGCTGATAGTGATAGAGAAGTTGGCGAGGATAGGGAAAAGCCAAACAATGAGATCAGCAACTTCACTGAAGAGAAGCTGCAGGAGTTAATAGCCAAGGCGATCAAGTGTCAGTTGGATGATAGCTCGACAAGTAGTGGGCGCTACATCAAGCCTTACACTAAGAGGATTGACAGTCTGCACATGCCATCTAGCTATCAGCCTCCAAAATTTCAACAGTTCAACGGGAAGGGGAACCCAAAGCAACACATCGCCCACTTCGTCGAGACATGCAACAATGCTGGAACAGAAGGTGATCATTTGGTCAAGCAGTTCGTTCGTTCACTCAAAGGGATCGTGTTCGACTGGTACACAGATCTGGACTCTTGAGTCAATTGACAGCTGGGGTCACATGGAGGATGAATTCCTCAACAGGTTCTACAGCACCAGACGTGTCGTCAGCATGAGTGAATTAACAAAGACAACTCAATGACAAGATGAGCCTGTCGTCGATTACATCAACAGGTGGCGTGCGCTGAGTCTGGAATGCAAGGATCGCTTAAGTGAAGCGTCAGCAGTTGAAATGTGCGTCAACGAGATGAAATGGAACATTCTTTACATCCTGAAAGGGATCATGCCGAAGAGCTTCAAAGACCTGGATACTCGCGCCCATGACATGGAGATCACAACCAAAGAACATGGCAGTGCTCGACCAAGTTCTTCTAAGGTGCCAAGTGAAAAGAAGGAGTTCAAGAAAACTGATAAGAACTCCAAATCGTCGACAAAGGAAACAATGGTCGTCGAAACCAGCAGTGCACCTGTGAAAATATCGTCAAAGCCTAAGTATGAAAAGAAAAAAGAGTCATTCTCTTACAACTACCAACGCGACAAGCCTACATTGAAAGAGTTCCAGGCTAACAAATATCCATTCCCAGATTCTGACTTGTCCGGAATGCTTGATGACCTCTTGGAAAAGAAGGTTATACAATTGCCAGAGTCCAAGCGCCCTGAGCAAGCAAACAAGACAAACGATCCCAATTACTGTCATTATCACAGGCTGGTGAGTCATCCTATTGAAAAGTGTATAACACTCAAGGAGAAGATCATGCAGCTCTCCAAGGAAGGGAAGATCATTCTTGACTTGGATGACACAGTAACCACAAATCAAACTACTGTAGTCTTGGAGAAACCTGACGAGCCAATTATATGACAAGGACAGTGTGTGTATATGTTGCAGTTCGGGAGTTTTGAGCCCATGGCTTTACGGATCCAAGGGTCATTGTCGTCACTACCTCCAATATCATTGGAAGAAAGACTACCTCCTCAGGATAAGAATGAGGAAAAGAAGCATGAATATGACAATGAAGGTTGGACTTTGGTTACGCGCAAGAAGTCAAAGAAACAAACAAGGCAGACAGCACAACCTGTTCATCGTCGAAGAAAACAATCAAAGAAGACAAAACCTCACAAGACGAAGGGAAAGAGAAAGTCCAAAACAGTGGTCAAACCACATGTCTTGCCTATCGATATACTTGAGCAAGAACCACCGAGTCCCGTCATCTTAAAAGAATTCTTCCCACAAGACTTCTTAAACAAGGTTACCGTGTGCACCGTCTCAGCTACAGAAGGTGGTGATGATAAAAAGAAGATAGAGGAAAGAGGCCCAGATGATGTGGTATTGCAACAACAGTTGAATTCTGAAAAGGAGAACGAAATAGTGGCTGCTCTTGACGCCCTTCCTACAAACATAGGATGGAAGCAAATCTTTCATCTAGCTAAAGAGAACCGTCAGCTGATAATTCAAGGACTTGAGAAGCCCGAGTTGTATGCGGGCAAGATGAAAGAAAAAATTGAGCCTCTTGAGCAATCAACTGGATGTGTCTCCTGCAACGCAGCCTTGAGTTTTTCAGATGAGGATTTACTTCTTGGTTCCAAACCTCACAACAGGCCACCTTATGTGTCCGAGTACATCTGGGGGCAAAAGGTCAAGCGCATCTTAATAGATTGAGGCTCAGGAGTCAATCTCATGCCAAAAGCCACTATGAATGAATTAGGGATCACGATAGATGAACTCTCTAGTAGTCGAACAATGATTCATGGTTTCAACTTGAATGGGGAGTGTGCAGTTGGCATGATCCGTGTGAACCTTACCATGGGTGATCTTTCTTCCGACACATTGTTCCATGTCATGGATGGCAAGACATCGTTCAAACTATTGCTGGGACGACCTTGGAAGCACGAGAATGGATTTGTCGCCTCAACCCTCCATCAATGCTTGAAATATTATCGTGGTGGCGAAAGGAAAATAGACGGAGACGCCAAACCTTTCTCTAAGGTCGACTCTTTCTTCGCTGATGCAAAATTCTTTGAAGAGAATGGTACTTCCAGTGAGTTCATGCCAACCACCATCTCTTCAACGGGAAAAGGAGGTAAGCGGGAAAAGAACATCATCAAAGAAGATGAAGCTGCAAGTCCTGCTAAAGAAAATGATGTTAAGAAAGAGGTAGACAAGGCCAGCAAAACAACTACTCCTGTTGCATCACCCAAGAAGCAAGAGACGACGCAGAAAACTACACCACCAGTACTACGCTACATCCCGAAGTCTCCCCGCAAAGATGGGGAGAGTCCTTTTGTAGAGTGTCTAACACCAAAGATAGAGCCTAAGAATAAAAAGTCAAGTCTGGTGTTCAAGCAGGAATGGGGAGCCAAAGTCGTTACACCTCTACCAAGTTCATCTCAAACGAAGATTGTGAGACCTCCTCCGAATGGTTTCGTTTGTTCATCCAGTCAATCATCAAATGAGGAAAACAAGGGGATATTTGATTCCAATGCTTACAAGCTACTTGCGAAGGCTGGATATGACTTTACAAATCTAACTCCTCTTGGCAAAGTTATAGAATTTGAGTCGTACGGTCTTAACAAAGCGCAACATGAAGTGTTCAAGCAAGACGGGAGCTTCATGGTGACCAGGGCCGGGCTCGAATATAAGTCTCCTGCGCCTGTAAAGATTGGTGCTCGTAGAAAAGGGGCTACTGCCTCTTCTCAGTACATCACAGTAGAAGAGGTCGAAGAAAATGAAGAAGGAGAGGAAAAGATGCATCCATCTTCAGTCTTCGATTGAATAAGTCCACCAAACACATTTACAAGGTTAGGGAGACCAAGTGCTTCATCCAAACACATTTCTGTCTTTGCTAAGCTTGGCAATCAAGGAGAAAGTAAGGTCAAAGTTTCAACACCTTCGTTGCGCATAAACAAGAAGGGCGTAATACATGAACGCTTGGGCGGTCCATCAAAAACAGTCTTCAGTCGACTAGGGGCTCTCAAGAGGAATAGTAGTGACGCTCGTCCTCTCTCAACTTCTGCAACACAAGATGAAGAAGAAGTAAGAGTAAGAGATGACTTGAGAAGCGCAATACCATCTCGCATGAAGCGTATGCAAGTAGTGGATATCATCCAGCATGAGCCACTCAAAGCAAGGAGGCGCGTACTAGTTCTTACTGGTCAGCAAAAGAATACCGAAGAGCTTTTGCCTTCATCTTCACGTCCCTGTGATGCAAGGAAGTCAAGTGACTTAGAAATTACAACGTCGCCATATCACATCACAGTAGAAGAGATACCTGACGAGAATGAAGAAGTTGAGGCCGATGAGGCCCCGGAAACACTTGAAGACGGGGGGCAATCGACTGTGGATGAACTCAAGGAGCTCAACTTGGGAACTACGAAAAATCCTCGCCCCATTTATATTAGTGCTCTGCTGACTAAAGAAGAACAAGAGGAGTACTACAAGTTGTTGCTGGAGTACAAGGATGTCTTCGCTTATACCTATAAAGAGATGCCTGGACTCAGCCCAAAAATTGCAGTTCATCGTCTAGCAATCAAAAAAGGCACCAGTCCCAAAAAGCAACCTCAACGTCGTTTCAGGCCGGAGCTTGTACCTGAAATTGAAAAGGAAGTCAATAAACTCATTGAAGCAGGTTTCATTCGAGAAGTCAAATATTCTAGCTGGATAGCAAACATTGTCCCAGTCAGAAAGAAGAATGGACAACTGCGCATATGTGTCGACTTCAGAGACCTTAATAATGCATGCCCGAAGGATGACTTCCCTTTTCCAGTTTACAGAGTTGATGATTGACGCAACCACTGGTCATGAAGCCCTCTCATTCATGGATTGTACTGCTGGTTACAATCAAATACATATGGCACCTGAAGATCAAGAAGCAACAGGTTTTCGAACCCCAAAAGCGATCTTCTGCTACACAGTCATGTCATTTGGATTGAAGAATGCTGGCACTACGTACCAACGTGCAATGCAAAAGATCTTTGATGACATGCTGCATAAAATAATAGAGTGTTATGTTGATGACGTGGTTGTCAAATCAAAGAAAAAGGAAGACCATATCAAATACCTTCGAACCATCTTTGAGAGACTTAGAAAATGTCAACTCAAGATGAATCCACTCAAGTGTGCATTTGGTGTCACATCGGGGAAGTTTTTAGGGTTTGTGGTCAGACACAGAGGAATTGAAATTGACCAAACAAAAACCAAAGCGATCAACGAAATGCCGGAACCAAAGACGTTGAAAGAATTACGCGGATTACGGGGACGTTTGGCATACATTCGAAGGTTCATATCTAACCTACCAGGACGTTGCCAACCATTCAGCCATCTCATGAAAAAGGATTCTCCATTCCAATGGGATGAAAAATGCAAAATTGCTTTTGATAACATCAAAAAGTACTTGGGCACCTTTTGATCTTTGGGCACCAATTCCAGGAAAGCCACTTGTCCTCTACATTGCAGCACAAGAACGCTCACTGGGGGCAATGTGTGCTCAAGAAAATGAAGACCGCGAGGAGAGAGCACTTTACTACTTGAGCCGTACCTTGGTTGGAGCTGAGTTGAATTACTCGCCCATAGAGAATATATGTCTTGCTTTGGTGTTCGCCATCCAGAAGTTGAGGCACTACATGCAGGCGCATACCATACATGTGGTCTCAAAAGCTGATCCAATCAAGTACATACTCTCAAGACCAGTCTTGTCTGGAAAACTTGTGAAATGGGCAATGTTACTTAAGTAGTATGACTTGGTGTTCGTGCCTCAAAAGGCTGTCAAAGGTCAAGCTATCGCCGACTTCTTTGTTGATCATCCAGTGCCAGCAGAGTGGGAAATTTCAGATGACCTCCCAGGAGAAGAAATTTTCTATCTGGACGTCCTACCTCCATGGCAAATGTACTTTGACGGTGCTGCAAGGCAAGATAGAGCTGGAGCTGGAGTTATATTCGTAACTCCACAAAATCATCTTATGCCATACGCCTTTACACTCACTCAGTTGTGTACAGATAATATGGCGGAATACCAAGCTCTTATACTCGGCCTTCAAATGGCGATTGAAATAGGCGTCAGGGATATGGACATCTACGGAGACTTAGAGTTAGTGGTCAACCAAGTCCTTGGTGAATATGCAGTGAAAAAGGAAGACTTGATTCCCTACCATCAACGAGCATTACAACTGCTGAATCAACTTGACGACATCCATGTTGGTCATGTACCAAGAAGTGCCAATAAGTTGGCTGACGTGCTTGCTAATATTGCAGCCACTTTGGCACTGGGGGCAGAAGAGTCTATGCAAGTCCCAGTCTGTAACCGCTGGGCAGTATCTTTGCTTAAAGGAGAAGAAAATGTAGACACAACCAACATGATATGAGTCTACACAGCTGATGAAGATGATTGGCGTCAACCTATCATTGATTTCTTGGACCACCAAAAATTACCTGATGATCCCAGACACAAGGTTGAGATACGTCGACCTGCTCCAAAGTTTATTCACTATAAAGGGACGCTCTACAGACGTTCTTTCTCAGGCCAATGGTTGAGGTATCTAAGCAAGGACGAAGCTGTTGAAGCAATGCATGAAGCTCACTCTGGAATTTGTGGCGCTCATCAATCTGGGCCTAAATTTCATGATTGCGTAAAGAGAATGGGGTATTACTGGCCAACCATGGTACAAGATTGTATGGACTTTGCGAAAAAATGTGAACCCTGTCAGTTCTACGCAAATTTCATACACCAACCGCCGGAGCCGTTGCATACTACTGTTTCTTCATGGCCCTTTGAAGCTTGGGGACTTGATATTGTGGGACCTCTTACTCTAAAGGCCTCAAATGGACACGAGTATATCCTCGCTGCCACTGACTACTTCTCAAAATGGGCAGAAGCCATTACACTACGAGAAGTGAAGAAAGAAAATGTTGTGGACTTTATACGAACCCAAATCATCTACAGATTTGGTGTACCTCAGCGTATCATAACTGACAATGGAAAACAATTCTTCAATCATCTGATGACAAGTCTGGGAGAAAAGTTCAAGTTCAAACAATACAAGTCATCCATGTACAATGCTCCTGCAAATGGTTTGGCTGAAGCCTTCAACAAGACCCTTTGCAACTTACTGAAGAAAGTAGTAGCAAAGTCAAAGCGAGATTGGCATGAAAGAATTGGTGAGGCATTGTGGGCATATCGTACCACATACAAAACACCTACTCAGGCAACCTCGTACGCGTTGGTGTATGGAATGGAGGCCGTGTTGCCTTTGGAGTTGCCGATCCCTTCCTTACGCATTGCTATTCATGAGGGACTCACAAATGATGAGAATGACAAGTTGCGATTAGCAGAGTTATAGTCTCTCGACGAAAAAAGATTAGAGGCCCAACAAAAGCTCCAATGCTATCAAGCGAGGTTGTCACACGCATTCAGCAAAAAGGTGCACCCTCGTTCTTTCCAAGTAGGAGACCTCGTCCTTGTAGAACGAAGGCCAATCATCACCTCTCACAAGCCAGTTGGTAAATTCACCTCTAAGTGGGATGGTCCATACGTGGTACAGAAGGTCTACACAAATGGTGCTTATAAGATTGTTAATGAAGACGGTGTGCGTGTCGGTCCAATCAACGGAAAATTCTTGAAGCGCTACTATTCTTGAGGCTCAACAATGAAGGCTCCTAAGCAAGAGCTTAAACTGCACACCAAAGCTCCTAAGTAAGAGGTTAAACTGCATACCCAAAAAAAAAAAAAGCACACACACACACAAAAAAAACACAAGAAAAAAAAATGTCCTTACCTTTTATGAACTACGTCGGCTTGATCTTGTAAAGTGCTTCGTGCTTTACAGGTACGTAGGCAGCTTGGGTGAACATGTAGCTCAAGTGGAGCCACACTTCCAAACAAACATCATCCCTCTTTATGAACTACGTCGGCTTGATCTTGTGAAATACACTTTGTGCTTCACAGGTACGTAGGCAGCTTGGGTGAACATGTAGCTCAAGTGCAGCCACACCTCCAAACAAAAAAAATCCCCCCCTTGAACGACGTTGGCTTGATCTCGCAAGTTGTCATCCTGGTCGCTTTGCAAGCACGTAGGCAGTTTGAGCAAACACTTTGTTCAAGTGCAGCCACACCAAAAAAAAAAAAAAGCCAAAACAATTAGAGCAAAATAATTACTCCTGGCCCGCAAGAGTTTAAACTGTGTACGGCTAAAATTACACTCAATCACCAACCAAGTTTGTAAAAGACCAAGACCATGTTAATCGATGATGAATTTCGCTTGAGCTGGGTTTTCACATTCTTTGCTTTACGGTTAGCCTTGGATGGATCTTAAAAAAAAAGGAGGTCACATTGCATACAGGTGATGAAAGGGTGTAGCAATCTGGCACATAAAGGTTTGGAACTTCCTTACAATCAACGAGCGGGTTCATTGCATGGTAACTCCAAAGGGAACCCAAGATGACCCATCCAGGAGTAGCTCGTACTCTCTTGGAGTCTACGAGTCAAGTCCATTTCGAGTTGCAGCCCTACAAAAAAGGACAAGTACAAGTTAATATAGAGAATATGAGGAAGTCTTTTACAAGTAGGAGGGACATCAGGTCAAGAAGTTTATTTATCCGGCAGGTCTCATAGGGAGATGGTAATGAAATAATAGTCTTCATAAAGAGGTTCATTGAATGGTTCTTCAAAACTGTCGCGATGACACGAATGGGTTCACCCTGACACAGTTTGTCGCGATGACCCAAAATGGGTTCACCCTATCAAGCAATAAGTCTTCAAACCTGTGTCGCGATGACCCGAATGGGTTCACCCTGACACAACATGTCACGATGACCCAAAATGGGTTCACCCTAACAAGCAATAAGTCTTCAAAACTGTGTCGCGATGGCCCGAATGGGTTCACCCTGACACAACCTGTCACGATGACCCAAAATGGGTTCACCCTAACAAGCAATAAGTCTTCAAAACTGTGTCGCGATGACCCGAATGGGTTCACCCTGACACAACCTGTCGCGATGACCCAAAAATGGGTTCACCCTAACAAGTAATAAGTCTTCAAAGTGTGTCGCGATGACCCCAAATGGGTTCACCCTGACAACTCGACTGGAGGCTGAAATATTGTCTGAAGTAATAAATCTTCCGCGGTGGATAAATAAAATTGCAGTGCGTGAAAATACTAATAAATTGAAATTGCTTGGCCAAAAGAAAAACGGAATATAATCCCTGCGGGTCATCAAGAAAACATACAAACAAGATAAGAGGGGCAAAATATGTGCATTCATTCAGTTACGGATACAAACTTCCAAAAAAAAAATGAATGTATTACCCTGATAGGGAATACAAAGCTTGAAAAAGAAAGTTATATTCGTACTTCGCCCAAACTTGGACCTGCGATATATATTGATAAAACAAGATATCAGTCCAGTATATTGGTACGTAGCAAAAAGAGAAAAAGACAAAAAAAAAAAAAAAACAAGAATAAGCAGTGGCCAGCAAACCTCCTGGTTTACACGAATAAAATTCCCATATGGTTCTCAGTACCTATTTCTTCTACATCCAACTTAGCCACCGTTCTCAAACGTCGGTAGGCTTACTGTCATAACCAGAGTTCATCTTCGTTTATCGACGCTCACATCACCAAGTCGCTAGACTCGATATTCCGCGGATTCTCGGTAAATTTAAGCCAAGCACAGATGAGTTGGAGTATGGATTGGTCTATGCTAAACTCGGGAATGGAATTTGAGTTTGAAACATTTGTGTAAATCTTTATTTAGTTAAAGCTTGACTATCAATTTGATTCAAGTAAAGGGTGAAGTATACACGGGGTCAAGTCATGGAAAAATTTGGCCATAATTCAGTTGAATCCGAACAGAAATTCAAGCCTGAAGTTGAATTCTACTGCTAAATTGCTGAACAAGTTTAGGGTTTCGGCCTTTCGGGTAAACAAGATAGATGGCTTACTTGGAGTTTGTTATGCCGAAAACAACAAATCAGTTTCGAAATTTTCCGACAAAGGTGGGGTAATTTGGCTAGAAATCGATTACGGGTTTCATGCTAAAACTCTTGGTCTCAGTTGATAGCGAGAAGCGAATTATGATTGATGAAATAGGGTACAAATCGAATTGGGAGTGGGGACTAATTATTTGAGTTTCAAGCAAGCAGAAATAATTCAAGCTAAAAATTCAACATTCTAAGACCAGCAAGAGTAAGAGGAATTCAAAATCAAGCCAAGTCCTTTAGCTACATTAAGGTTTGAAGAAAAAAAATATGAAGGAAAAGGAGACTCATGCTGAAAGTGACGTACTCTGCCGGACACCGCGTCGGAAAATAAAGTGCATCAAATAAGAAAGTCGAATGAATTTTTGGCAGAGTTCTAAGTTAATTCAAGGAATAGGCTAAATTTACACAAGAAACATGGTCAAAATACGGGTCGAGGTTCAGCGAACCATTGGCAACACAGACCCTGGTTTATCATGTTACTTGTTAGCATACCATGATGGCTTATGAGGAGATTCCATATACATATGTATAGGTAAAAAAGAAAGAGACATATCAGAGAACTATAGAGAGGAAACCATCACAAGACTATGCATTAAGACCAAGAGCAGGGAAGAAGAAAGACAATAAGGAGAAGAATTACCTGTATCAATCGGGTCCGACGCACGATGACCTCGAATACAACAAATCTAGATGCGACTACGTTCGATAACGAGAAGCTTTCTCTGCACATATAAAAAAAGGAAAAGCAAAGAAATTGAGCATAAGGCGTTATGTTCTGTAGAAGTATGGATGACACTGATAAACAAGAAAGTAACCCAAGAATTTGCGGAAGAAAAGAAAATACCGTCAATTGGTGTTTAATATTATCAGTTGCAAGTATTTATAGGTTATGGGTGTCCTTGTCCTAGGCCAGTACAAAGATTTTCCAAAGACACTACTTTCCTAAATCGGATAGAGTTTTTGGTGTCATAAAATAAGTGAATTACTCAATTAGTATTTTTACTGGAAAGTTAAACAATATGGTACGTGTGTGCACAAATTTTATTAAAGAAAGATCAGTGTATGTCACTCGTTGACCCGTGTAGTTACACACTAGCGAGTGACGTTAGAAAAATTGGGCATCCTTACGATAATTAAGTTAGCTCAGGTACCTGATGACTTTCAAGTCAGACAAGTAAAAAAAAAATTTTGCGTTATCCGCCAAGTCTAAAAAAAAATGACAGGGTGACGTCGAAAAAAATTCCGCAAGCTACTACCCTTATGACAAGTTCGCGTAAGCTACTCGACTTCCAAGTCAAAGGAAAAAATTCGCTCGCCAAATCAAATAATGATAGGGTGATATTACAAGAAAAATGGATTGTCTCAACAACAAGTTGAGGTGTCCATGCCTTTCAAGTCAAATACAAATTCACCCGTCAAGTTGGATAATGAGAGGGTGACAAAAAAAAGAGTCATTCACTCATTCTTGCGACAAGTTAGGGTGCTCATCATTGACTTCCAAGTCAAAACAAAATGTATCGAGACCTCGCCACGTCAAGACACCAAAAAAGGCGCACGTGACAAGGTCCCGAAGGGGCAATTTGTAGGCACAGAAAATTTATTAATGTGCTGAATAAATAAAATGAATTAATTATTTTGAGTAAATACCAAATTTTAACTTAATTTAATTGATTTGTCCCGATTAAATGAAATATGAGCCGATTCGGATTACAAAAAGAGTTGTTCGGATCACTAAACCCAGAAAGAATCAAATTTGGGCCAAGGTTGCTAATAAACCCACAAATGGGCCTGTGACCACCAAAGTCCAACAAGGAGATTTGAAACTCTATAAATAGATCTCTCCTCATTCATTCAAAGGGTTGAAAATTCATAATTGCAAAGGAGCTAGAGAGAACAAGGTACAAAATTTCTACAAATCCTCTCTGTCAAAATCATTGCAAGCAGTCAACAAGCACATCAAATCGTGCCGCCTGCGTTGAAGATTCAATCACAAATTCAAACCTTCAAGAGAGATTCAAGTCATCGCGACCCTCTCAAGAAATCAAATCTACATCGCGTGTAGAGCAATTAAATTTGTCTACACGCGCACCCCTCACGTGTACCCCGTACACGTACCCCTTACGGCATAATAGAACCAAAGGATACATTAGAGATTGTACACGTACTTTTGATATTTATTAATAAAATTTAATTGTTTCCTTGTTTTGTATTTCAGTTATCGCAATACAAAATTTGCTGTTACATACTCATATTTGTATTTTTTTTTAAAACAAAAAAAAGCCAAAAAAAAGGCCAAAAAAATTACAGCAAAATAATTACTCCTGGCCCGCAAGAGTTTAAACTGTGTACGGCTAAAATTACAGTCAATCACCAGCCAAGTTTGTAAAAGACCGAGACCATGTTAATCGATGATGAATTTCGCTTGAGCTGAGTTTTCACATTCTTTGCTTTACGGTTAGCCTTGGATGGGTCTTAAAAAAAAAAAGGAGGTCACATCGCATACAGGTGATGAAAGGGTGTAGCAATCTGGCACATAAAGGTTTGGAACTTCCTTACAATCAACGAGCGGGTTCATTGCATGGTAACTCCAAAGGGAACCCAAGATGACCCATCCAGGAGTAGCTCGTACTCTTTTGGAGTCTACGAGTCAAGTCCATTTCGAGTTGCAGCCCTGCAAAAAAGGACAAGTACAAGTTAATATAGAGAATATGAGGAAGTCTTTTGCAAGTATGAGGGACATCAGGTCAAGAAGTTTATTCATCCGGCAGGTCTCATAGGGAGATGGTAATGAAATAATAGTCTTCATAAAGAGGTTCATTGCATGATTCTTCAAAACTGTGTCGCGATGACCCGAATGGGTTCACCCTGACACAGCTTGTCGCGATGACCCAAAATGGGTTCACCCTATCAAACAATAAGTCTTCAAAACTGTGTCGCGATGACCCGAATTGGTTCACCTTAACAAGCAATAAGTCTTCAAAACTTTGATGCGATGACCCGAATGGGTTCACCCTGACACAACCTGTCGTGATGACCCAAAATGGGTTCACCCTAACAAGCAATAAGTCTTCAAAACTGTGTCGCGATGACCCGAATGGGTTGACCCTGACACAACCTATCGCGATGACCCAAAAATGGGTTCACCCTAACAAGTAATAAGTCTTCAAAGTGTGTCGCGATGACCCAAAATGGGTTCACCCTGACAACTCGACTGGAGGCTGAAATATTGTCTGAAATAATAAATCTTCCGCGGTGGATAAATAAAATTGC
Source organism: Silene latifolia (assembly GCF_048544455.1). Classification (NCBI taxonomy): domain Eukaryota; kingdom Viridiplantae; phylum Streptophyta; class Magnoliopsida; order Caryophyllales; family Caryophyllaceae; genus Silene; species Silene latifolia. Next base: position 417,300,670 of record NC_133538.1, on the reverse strand, counting down.
AGTGCGTGAAAATACTAATAAATTGAAATTGCTTGGCCAAAAGAAAGACGGAACATAATCCCTGCGGGTCATCAAGAAAACATACAAACAAGATAAGAGGGTCAAAATATGTGCATTCATTCAGTTACGGATACAAACTTCCAAAAAAAAATGAATGTATTACCCTGATAGGGAATACAAAGCTTGAAAAAGAAAGTTATATTCGTACTTCGCCCAAACTTGGACCTGCGATATATATTGATAAAACAAGATATCAGTCCAGTATATTAGTACGTAGCAAAAAGAGAAAAAGACAAAAAAAAAAAAAAAAAAAATTAAAACAAGAATAAGCAGTGGCCAGCAAACCTCCTGCTTTACACGAATAAAATTTCCATATGGTTCTCAGTACCTATTTCTTCTACATCCAACTTAGCCACCGTTCTCAAACGTCGGTAGGCTCACTGTCATTACCAGAGTTCGTCTTCGTTTATCGACGCTCACATCACCAAGTCGCTAGACTCGATATTCCGCGGTTTCTCGGTAAATTTAAGCCAAGCACAGATTAGTTGGAGTATGGATTGGTCTATGCTAAACTCGGGAATGGAATTTGGGTTTGAAACATTTGTGTAAATCTTTATTTAGTTAAAGCTTGACTATCAATTTCATTCAAATAAAGGGTGAAGTATACACGGGGTCAAGTCATGGAAAAATTTGGCCATAATTCAGTTGAATCCGAACAGAAATTCAAGCCTGAAGTTGAATTCTACTGCTAAACTGCTGAACAAGTTTAGGGTTTCGGCCTTTCGGGTAAACAAGAAAGATGGCTTACTTGGAGTTTGTTATGCCGAAAACAACAAATCAGTTTCGAAATTTTCCGACAAAGGTGGGGTAATTTGGCTAGAAATCGATTACGGGTTCCATGCTAAAACTCTTGGTCTCAGTTGATAGCGAGAAGCGAATTATGATTAATGAAATAGGGTACAAATCGAATTGGGAGTGGGGACTAATTATTTGAGTTTCAAGCAAGCAGAAATAATTCATGCTAAAAATTCAACATTCTAAGACCAGCAAGAGTAAGAGGAATTCAAAATCAAACCAAGTCCTTTAGCTACATTAAGGTTTGAAGAAAAAAAATATGAAGGAAAAGGAGACTTATGCTGAAAGTGACGTACTCTGCCGGACACCGTGTCGGAAAATAAAGTGAATCAAATAAGAAAGTCGAATGAAATTTTTGGCAGAGTTCTAAGTTAATTCAAGGAATAGGCTAAATTTACACAAGAAACATGGTCGAAATACGAGTCAAGGTTAAGCGAACCATTGGCAACACAGACCCCGGTTTATCATGTTACTTGTTAGCATACCATGAAGGCTTATGAGGAGATGCCATGTACATATGTATAGTTAAAAAACAAAGAGACATATCAGAGAACTACAGAGAGGAAACCATCAGAAGACTATGCGTCAAGACCAAGAGCGGGGAAGAAGAAAGATAATAAGGAGAAGAATTACATGTATCAGTCGTGTCCGACGCACGATGACCTCGAATACAACAAATCCAGATGCGACTACCTTCGATAACGAGAAGCTTTCTCTGCACATGTAAAAAAAGGAAAAACAAAGAAATTGAGCATAAGGCGTTATGTTTTGTAGAAGTACAGATGACACTGATAAACAAGAAAGTAACCCAAGAATTTGCGGAAGAAAAGAAAATACCGTCAATTGGTGTTTAATATTGTCAGTTGCAAGTATTTATAGGTTATGGGTGTCCTTGTCCTAGTCCAGTACAAAGATTTTCCAAAGACACTACTTTCCTAAATCGGATAGAGTTTTGGTGTCATAAAATAAGTCAATTACTCAATTAGTATTTTTACTGGAAATTTAAACAATATGGTAAGTGTGTGCACAAATTTGATTAAAGAAAGATCAGTGTATGTCACTCGTTGACCCGTGTAGTTACACACTAGCGAGTGACTTAAAGCAATGTATCTAGCTAGCTAGAGGTATGTATCTAGCAACTTAAAGAAGTGTATCTAACTAGCTAAAGGTAAGTATCTAGCAAGTTAAAAGAGTGTATCTAGCTAGCTAGATGTATGTATCTGACAACTTAAAAGTATCTCATTCGACCCTATTTCTGGCTATCCTACCCTGACATTTGTTAAGTTGCAAATAGAATTTTGTAAAAGTACCTCTCCCAAACTCTTAATAGCCAAATCATCACACAGCAGTCAGCAACTCACAGGTATCCGTAGGTATCCGTCCTCATAGACAGGGATCTCATCGAAACATTATCAATAAAAGAACCAATGGAGCATATAAATCAATAAATTCTCAAGACACCAAGACAAAGCCATTCGCAGATGATCAGCTTCACAAGTTCCCGCAACTAAGCGTTACTTCACTGGTAATTCAGCATAGATCATCCACATTCTAATCTCCAAATCCTCCTAAGCGCACATTCTAATTTCCTCATGGTATTTACAACTGTCATTGATACAATGTTCGACTAAGTACCACCAATGTATGGGAAGGGACTACATGTCAACTTATACAGAGTATGTACGGCATCTTGAAGTGCCATAACAGACAGGAAGTGAAGGTCTAATAGCAGACCCACATCTTTGAAACCACGCCTATACACCAATAAATCTGGCATTCTGAAACACCTAACACCGGGATGTATAGAGATACGAAAATCAGCTTATAAAACGTAGCTGTAAAAAAATTTAAAAAAAGTAGAATAACATTACTCGGTAATTGTGTGATTAATAATCTCAATTCCTAGAGGGAACTAAACAAATGATGAAGTACCTAGACAAGTTGGTGTGCTGAAAAAGACATTGTCAAATAAATACAACATTATTCAAACCAATGTAATCTAAAACAACAAAAAGCAAATACTGGACTGAACAAAACAAGACGAAGTCGAAAAAGCGAAGACAATTAGAGAAGCTTGAGCATATCCTCAGCACTGCTAAAAGTAAAGGCACCACCTTCCTCCAAATTAACAACTTTAGCAACACCGTCATCAACAAGCATAACATAATTGATTTTTTGCTCAGCCCTAGGATCAAGTACTTCCATCCCAACACTTTAAGTTCACCGAATTTTGACGTTATGCTCAATTTGTGTATCCATAGCAGTATACCTGTGTACCTAGGGTACTACTATGTGTATCCATAAACCACCACCCACCAAACCCATGTACCACCACTGTGTGACCACCACCAGCATGACATCTGCCTGACACCAGTCTCAAGCTCAACCTTGTATGCCCTCCTTACACTAGATACACAAAACCATACACTAGATACACAAACGTCCAACTTCATACATCACCACTGTAACTGTTATTGAGAAGTGCAGTAACAATGAAAATAAGAGAAAAGAAAATAGAACCGATTTGCAGCGACGAGGTAAGAAGGCCTCTGCCTTGAAAACTATTTCGGCACGACCGTGGTGGCGATCAGCAAATACAGATAGTTCCCCAAGGTTTGACACTGCAGCACCCAGACTCGCCCACTCGAGGCCAGGAGCTTTGGAACGAGAGCATAAACTTTACCCAGAATTACAGAAGAGAGAAAAAGATGAGAAGATTTCTGAGTGTTGTGTGATTACTGTGACGGTAAGGGCTCTTATTTATAGTAAATATAAGAGCAGTTAAGGAGCCTAAACAGCTTCCTGAAACGGAGCAGTCAAGGACTGAAAGTGGAGAGAGAAAATCGCACCCACTAACAGTCACAAAGACTGATTAAAACCGCACATCCCAAATGAACTTAGACAGTTCAGAAACACACAAAACTAAAAAGAAAGGACAAAAAGGGGCCTTTGGCCCGCACCGCAGGTGCTCTACCCAAACCCAAACCCGAGCCCGAGCTCGAGTTAGGCCGGGCCGGCGCGCGCGCACGTGTGTGTTTTTGGACCCAAACCCACAGGCCCAACAAACACCACAAAAGCCTCCTTGGTCCAATCTCTTACCCATACAAAGGAGGGAGGATATATAAACACAAGGGACTTGGTGTTTCCCACCGATGTGGGACAACAAACAAGATATTGCCTTCAACTTTTCAGACATTATGTCCAACAATCCCCCACTAATGGCTAAGGGAAAGCAGAAGGAAAGAAAACTGGGTAAAGGAAGGATTGGATACTTAGGTATCAATATCTTTCGATTTGAATTGACACTTTAGTGAGGTGAAGAAACAACTTACTGACAGCGAGAGAATATCTTGCGATTTGAATTCCGAACTGAGCTTCGGTTGATACCCCCCACAACACATATCATACATTCAAAATATGATCGTTCCGCGATTTCAAAGTGCAACGCTCTCTTTAAAGCCTTGCGTTTACCTTGGTTCTGATAGGTGTTTTCACAAGACTTCTCATAGTCTTATGATTATTACACCTATGTAAATGACTCAAGTGCTTCTCAATAGCACTTCTTACATGAGTTATTAAGGACCTAAGTCCAACCTTGTGTATGATCCATCAAGTGCATCTCAAAAGCACCACCATAAAGGCTATGAATTATACAACGCCATAGAAATAGAAGCTTGAGACCTAGTCACTCTTGACTGAAGGACTTAAGCCCCATTCCCCTCGACGTTTCTACGACTAGTCTCCTAGTCAACCCTTTAGTAAAGGGGTCAGCCAAATTGCTTTCGGACTTCACATAGTCCAAAGTGATCACTACATTATCAAGGAGTTGTCTAACTACAACGTGCCTGATTCGAATGTGTCGTTTCTTCGCATTATAGACACTATTCTTAGCAGCACCAATAGCTGCTTCTGAGTCACAGTGTAAGGAGACCGGAATATTTTGTCCTCCGCACACTGGTACATCTGCCAATAGGTTTTTCAACCAATCAGCCTCTTGTCCTGCTAATTCAAGAGCTATGAACTCCGACTCCATGGTAGAGCGTGCAATACAAGTCTGTTTAGTAGACTTCCACGATATAGCACCTCCACCCATGGTGAAGACATAACCAGTAGTAGAACAGATCTCATCGTTACCTGAAACCCAATTTGCATCACAATATCCTTCTAACACAGCAGGAAATCTACTATATAATGCAAAAAAAGGTCAACTTTTCCTTTTACGTATTTTAATAAGCGACGAAGAGCAATCCAATGTTCACTACTAGGGTTATGTGTATAACGACTCAGTCTACTAACTGCATATGCAATATCAGGTCGAGTACAGTTCATAAGAAACATCACACTACCTAGGATTTTAGCATACTCTTCTTGGGATAAACTCTTACCCAAGTTTTTACATAAATGTATACTAGCATTATATGGTGTCCTAGCAGGCACATCATCAAAGCAGTTAAACTTTTTCAACACTTTTTCCACATAATGAGATTGACTTAAAGAAATTCCTTTAGAGTTTCGAATGACCTTAACTCCTAGGTTTACATCAGCATCTCCTAAGTCCTTCATCTCAAATTTTGATGACAGAAATTCTTTGGTTTTAATTATTACCTCCAAATTATTACCAAGTATTAACATGTCATCAACATAAAGGCATATAAGCACACAATCAGATTCTATTACTTTTGAATAAACACATGAATCAGAATTGTTTACCTTATAGCCATTACTTACCAAAGTGTTGTTAAATTTCTCATACCACTGTTTAGGTGCTTGTTTCAGACCATATAGTGATTTATTCAGTTTACACACCTTATTCTCTTGACCCTTTACCACAAACCCTTCAGGTTGCGACATGTAAATCTCTTCCCTTAGCTCACCATTCAAAAAGGCAGTTTTGACATCCATCTGATGTATAAAAAGGTTATGAATAACAGCTAAGGTGACAAGAGTTCTAATAGTCGAAATTTTGGTCACAGGTGAATAAGTATCAAAATAATCAATATCTTTCTTTTGTGTAAACCCTCTAACCACAAGTCTAGCTTTGAACCTTTCTATTGTACCGCCAGGTCTCAATTTATTTTTAAAGATCCATTTACTCGTAATGGGTTTACTACCTTTAGGTAAATCAGTCAACTCCCAAGTCTGATTAGACACAATAAAATCAAGTTCACTTTTAATAGCATCTTTCCAAAAGTTAGCATCAATGGATTTCATTGCCTCACTATACGTTTTTGGGTCATCTTCTATTAAAAAAGCTGAAACAAATTCATCACTAGCACAAACAGTGTATCCATGTTCAGACAGCAAAGTTGAAACAAAATCAGCTCCAAAGTTCTTTGGACATCTAGGTCTCTTAGTTCTTCTAGGTTCAACAACATGATCAATAGAAGTGCTACTACTAGCATGTGAAGAGACATCAACAGATGTAACAGGTAAACTAGGAGGTGAATCAACATTCTTCTGTAATGGAAAAACATGCTAAAAAAACACAGCATCTCTAGCTTCAGATATAGAACGATCACTTAAAGACATGAATCTATAAGCAGAACTATTTTGAGCATAACCTATAGAAACACAGTCATAGGTCTTTGGTCCAACGGTAGGTCTCCTAAAGTCTGGTAAACCCACTTTAGCCAAACACCCCCATACCTTAAGGTAACTCAGGTTAGGAGGATAGCCCTTCCACATCTCGTAGGGTGTCTTGTCAAGTTTCTTATGAGGTACACGGTTAAGAATGTGACAAGCCGATAGTATTTCTTCCCCCCACATATCGTCCGATAGGCCAGAACTTAAAAGCATAGCATTCATCATCTCTTTTAAGGTTCTATTTTTTCGTTCAGCTACACCATTAGACTGAGGTAAGTAAGGTGGACTAGTCTCATGTATTAAACCATTAGCAGCACAAAAGTCGGCTAGATAACTAGACTTATACTCACCACCTCTATCAGACCTTACCCTTTTAATTTTTCTGTCGAGTTGATTTTCGACATCATTTTTAAAGATTATAAACGATTGTTCTGCTTCATCTTTAGTCTTAAGCAGATAGACACGGGTGTACCTTGAACATTCGTCTATAAAGGTGACATAATAATTCTTTCCACCTCTACTTGCCACATTTTTGAAGTCAGCTAGGTCGGTGTGAATTAACTCAAGAAGACTCCTATTCCTAGTTGTGACTGGTTTACTAGGTTTCTTTGTGAATTTAGCCTCAACACAGCTACCACATTTAGAGAATTCTTGACTCGTCAAACATGGAATTAAACTCATAGTTCTAAGTTTTTTAATATAGTCAACATTCACATGACCTAATCTACCATGCCAAACATCAATAGAATCAGCGATATAAGCAGAAGTAGATGCAATATTATTAGAAACTGAATCAGTGTTCAATACAAAAAGACCCCCAGAAAGATAACCCATGCCCACAAATTCCCCAATACGCCACATTACAACCTTGTCAGCCTCAAAAACAAGTTTCAAACCAGCTTTGTTCAATAAGGCACCAGACACGAGGTTTTGACGCAATGAGGGTACAAACAAAACATTAGTGAGAGCAAGTGTTTTCCCCGAGGTGAGTTTGAAAAAGATCTTGCCTTTGCCTGTGATGATTGCAGATGAAGAATTACCCATGTAGACACATTCCCCATCAGCTACTTCCTCGAACTTAGCAAATAACCCCTTATCAGCACAGAGGTGTCTAGAAGCACCAGTATCCAAGACCCATTCAGCAACTTTACCCACCAGATTAGCTTCAACAACCACAGCAGCAATGACATCATCAGTCACAGCAACATTGGCTTCAAAAGTTTTATTTTGAGTGCATTGGTAGGCTTTGTGACCCGTTTGACCGCAAACATAGAAAACAAGAGGACCCTTCGGTTTCTGGATCTTAGCAACTGGTTTAGTGTGCTTCCCTGGACCAGTCTTTTTAGCAGGACCCTGGCTCTTGGACTGACCACTCTTTGCCTTAACCTTACCCTTTTTATCAGCAGCATTCGATGGACCACCGGACTCAACCAGAACCATGTTGACTTTAGCAGCATTAATAGGAAGAGTAACACGGTTATCTTTTAGACGGTTAGCCTCCTCAGTCCTCATATGACCTACAACCTCTTGGAGGGACAAATCTTTTTTCTTATGCTTGAGATGATTTCTATAGTCAGACCATGAAGGAGGGAATTTTTCCAGGAGCACATTAGCCAAGAAAGTCTCATCTAATTTCATCCCCTCATTAACGACATCAGCACATAAATTTTCATAAACATGTACTTGTTCCGTTATAGGTTTACCATCCTCCATAATAAACTGAAGCCATTTCCCAACCACATACTTCTTTTTACCCGCGTCATCCGACCCATTTTTAGACTCTAAGGTTTCCCAAATGACTTTGGCAGATTTATTTGGTGCAAATAAATCGAAAAGGGTATTAGTCATGTGATTTAGCAAATGAAATTTGGTAGTTTTGTTGTCTTTTTCGAATTTCTTAATAGTGTCTTCATTAGACTTGACAACAGTAGCAGCAGGAGGGGTAGTCTCAACATCAGTGGGAACAATCGGTTTGGGAGGGTCATTAAACAGAACATAATCTACCTCTAATTGCTCAAAATACAACAACAATTTCTGGGACCATCGCTTATAATTATTGCCATCTAACGGTTCGAGTTTAGACAAATCAGGAACGATTTTCGACAAGACAGACATTGTTACAGCAACAAATAGTTTTCAAATTGTTATTGTGAAGTGCAGTAACAATGAAAATAAGAGAAAAGAAAATAGAACCGATTTGCAGCGACGAGGTAAGAAGGCCTCTGCCTTGAAAACTATTTCGGCACGACCGTGGTGGCGATCAGCAAATACCGGTAGTACCCCAAGGTTTGACACTGCAGCACCCAGACTCGCCCACTCGAGGCCAGGAGCTTTGGAATGAGAGCATAAATTTTACCCAGAATTACAGAAGAGAGAAAAAGATGAGAAGATTTCTGAGTGTTGTTGTGTGATTACTGTGACGGTAAGGGCTCTTATTTATAGTAAATATAAGAGCAGTTAAGGAGCCTAAACAGCTTCCTAAAATGGAGCAGTCAACGACTGAAAGTGGGGAGAGAAAATTGCACCCACTAACAGTCACAAAGACTGATTAAAACCGCACATGCCAAATGAACTTAGACAGTTCAGAAACACAGAAAACTAAAAAGAAAGGACAAAAAGGGGCCTTTGGCCCGCACCGCAGGTGCTCTACCCAAACCTAAACCCGAGCCCGAGCTCGAGCCGGGCCGGGCCGGGCCGGCGCGCGCGCGCGTGTGTGTGTTTGGACCCAAACCCACAGGCCCAACAAACACCACAAAAGCCTCCTTGGTCCAATCTCTTACCCATACAAAGGAGGGAGGATATATAAACACAAGGAACTTGTTGTTTCCCACCGATGTGGGACAACAAACAAGATATTGCCTTCAACTTTTCAGGCATTATGTCCAACAGTAACTACTGCTGCCATCGCCGACGACCACCCCAGGCCCACGTCGGCCACCCTTAATACCGTCGAACACTTGTAATACAAACAACGTCGGTGACCATAGACTCCACTTCGCCGTCGCCGGCAACCAATCGTGCTAACCCACAACTGCATAAATCAAGGTTCGCTTATTTTTTTCAAATTTCGATCTGAATATTAGATTTGAAAAATAAAAGAAATAAAATCTTAGATATCAAGTTGCGTTAGTGACATCATCAGAGCAAGTGGCGTTATTGGAGAAATGACAACGAGGATCACTGACAACGCTGCCATCGACGGTGGAGAAATCGTTGAAGAGCACCAGAATGACGGCGTCGATGATGATGTTGCCCGGTGAGGCTATTGTAACAGTGGAGAAATCGTTAAAGAGCCGCCTGACGTTAGGCGAAGCATGGACCGCACTTGTCGGGCTCTGGTGTCGGCGTCGGCGGGGGTGAGAGGAGGGAGGAGTTGCACAAATATTATCCTACAACCGGTTGTATAGTACTATTGTACAACCACCGCAAAGTTATTGAGCTCTTACACAAGTTGAGCTATTTTACAAGTTTTTGAGTTATTTTATAAAGTTATTGAGCTTAATAGTTATTCTATTAAGCTCAATAACTTTGTACCGTAGCTCGATAATTTTGTTAGTAGTGCTCGATAACTTTATAACAAAGCTCAACTACATTCAACTCGTTGTATATACATGAACTGGGAGGAGCAGTGTGTGAATGTGTGTGAAAGGAGACAAAGTAGTAAAGGGCTGTTAATAGAGACCGCTGATTAACTTAAATCTAAGGCTAATATTGAGTTCGTAAGTTAGCACCGAACTCTTAGTTCGCACAAGATCCTATTCTCTCTCACACTATCTCTCTCTCTATATATATATATATCTATCTATCTATATTATTAAAAAAAGCTTTTTTCGAGCAATTCTAGAGAGTCCAATTTCTCGGAATCACCGAGTCTCCAACTTTTACAAAATTATCCAATTTTTAGTTACTAATATAAATATCTAATTAATGTTGATACAATTTTGACTTCAACTCTTTGTGCCATGAATTAAAGTTTAAAAGGGGTTATAATTAATCTCTTTAATTAATTAATAATATGATGATACTAATTAGGACTCTTTATAGGATTCTATATATAGGTTATTATATCGACAAAAATTCACAGGATAAAACTCAAAGCTATGTCTATATCGAGGACTATTTGTTGTTTTTAATTTTGACAGACATGATTTCTAATTTCTATGCTTTTTTTGCTCAACAGGATATTAGCTCCACATGAGATGCATGCATTATTTTGTGTTATGTTTCACTTTATTTTTGCATGTTTGTAAAGATTATAATGTTGCTATCAATATCTTGATGTTTTTAAGATTAATTTTTTTATATGAATCTGCAGGAAATTGATTAAATTATACGAGTATTGATTTATGTGTTGCATAAGAGTTCTTCGACATCTTTACAAGGTATTTTGATTTTTATTCACTATTTTTGCGAAAACTCCAGTTTATTGAAGAGATATTGGAAAGAAATATTTTCAATTCATTAAAATTGAGACAGATATATTCCTATTTTATAAATAGGTGGTCAGTAGTTATTGCGTAAGATCGTCTTACACTTTTAGACTGTCCCATCGTATGAAAAGATAACCCATTAATAGCAATAAATGAACAATCTTTTTATAAAAGTGGACCGTTTCACATAATGAGACCATCTTGAACTATAATTGTGATAAACCAAATGGGTTTGGTGTAGTGGTTGCTCACTTCATCCCTTAACCATGAGGTCAGGGGTTCGATCATTGCCCATGGGAATGGAGCAAAATCTTTGGCCAGCCGTTTACCTCTTCATGAGAGCACCCGCGATGAGGGGATTATACACTGTTATCGACGGTGGACACCCCAGTTTACACCAAAAAAATACTATAATTGTGATAGGTGGGATATTGACATGTTGTGGCAAGACCTAAGATATTCGCATAAATATTAAGAGATGAATCTTAACAACTATGATAATAGTATAATACACAGCTTAGTTTCAAACTTTCAATTAGTCATTTACTCGTGTAATAGGAATATATAATTTTTTAATACATCTTCTTTTCCATATTAGACTTTTTATGTTGGGTAATGGTTCGAGTCATACTTATCTTTCGCTAATCGGAGAGCCAAATTAAGAATTTTGTTGATCTAAAAATTATAAAAGGAATACGTGATCAGTGCAATTTTATCATAATAGTGACATCTTAATATAAAATATAAAATAAATAAATAAATAAATAACAAGTAGAAACTTTTTATTTAGTATGATTAGATAATTAATTATAGCACCAATAAGGTTGTAAATAAGAATTTTGATATTTGTATACGTGAGATAACTCATAGCTAATATTAATTAATTGTATAACCCATCAAGTCTTAATGACACAAAAAGAGCTATTGACCTTATTGAAGCTAATAGAATATTCAACAATTGATTGACTTAACCATCGTGTTAAGACTAAGTTTATCCACAGAGTATGAGTCTTAACAACAGTAAAAATGACTCACTTTATCATTAAGAGTTAACTCAGACTCTCTTATTTATTCCACTTTATCCCTCAAACCTATCAAAAGTATCAACAATAATAAATAAGACCCACTTTTACACACACAATACACTATTCACGGGTCTTAAAGTGGGTCTTGGATTTCCAAGACCCACCCTCAGGCTTCTCAAGAGTAGTATTAGCTTTATGCATAAATTCTACAAATCTCATGCAAGTCTGAGCGTCAGACTGTTGTTCGTACCAAGCTTCGTACCCGGTTAAACATAGCCTAAGTCATTTAGATGTGTTTTATAAAAAAAAATCCAAAATAGACGTGTATTATTAATAAATAATAAATAGCCTTCAACTATTTTATGAGTAATCATTTATTATGACTTAAATATCTAAAGGTACTAAATCATTTTTCTATACTACTATACTATAAAGATAACCTTTGATAGTTTGATATGAAAAAATACATAACTCAAAATATTTTAAAATATACTCTAAAAATAACTTGTTCATCGCACGAGCATGATCTCTTTATATATAGAATATTATTAAATTGAGTTTTTTTTGAGTGATTATAGAAAATCCAACTTTTATAGAATATACTTTCGATCGATGTAACAGACTCAAATTTTTACGAAATACTAAAAAGAGTTGTAAAAGACTATAACCTATTTGAATTTGTATAGCTATAAATACAAGAATTTATGTGAACTTGTGAAGCAAATAACTGCAAAAGATGGAGTAGAATTAATTGAGGAAATATGTAAAATATAGAACAAAGAAAGTGTTCTCTAAGTTTACATTTGCATATGCTTTAAGCAAAAGCTGATATCATAATCTCAAAATTTAATTACTTAAAATAGAATTGTACTGTGTGTATGATAATGTTAACTTAGGTTTTATTATGAGAACTAAATTTACAAATAAACGAGTATTAACAATAAACAATCTTTGACAATGTGTTATGTGTTAAAGAATAAAAAGTATTTTTTCAGTTAATTTTTTCCTATGGATTTTTATAGTTATAGTTTTGTACAACAACTCTGATTTTATATCTACAGTATTATAACGATTAGGACAATATTATTTAACCAATATGATTTTATATCTACAGTCTTTACTCATGGATAAAAAAAATTCGTGGGAAATACATATGAGGGAAGGCTACGGCCTTAGTCCCTATCTCGCTCTGCCACATCTTAGCTTCTTTGGTTTTTGTTTAAAGGACTCAAAGTTTAGCTTTAATTTGTAGATTTTACCGGAGTATGATTTTTGTAACCATTGAAATATTTAGTTTATCTCGGTGTTTGTGAAGGTTGACATATGGATGACAATGTTAGTGGACTCACAGTCTTATAAAATTTTTCGAATTGTCAAATTTAATGAAATAATAATGTATTTTGTTTCATTATCCGACTTAGATAGGTGTAATACTACGGTTTTATGAGTCTCTGGGTACTCTATCGAGTAGGCCTTACTCTGCCGAGTAAGGGTGTGTTGCGTTTTAAAAATAGTTTCTGACCTGTTGGGTACTCGATCGAGTAACGTTGATACTCGATCGAGTAAGAGGGCACTCGATCGAGTACCTCAGCTACTCGATCGAGTAGCCGCTTTACGGGGTGATGATTTGTTGGGTTTTGTTAATAATGCGATTAAGTATATAATTACTTCCGTCACTTTTCTTTAAACACTTTTACAACCTAATTGCTTTCAAAAGAGAAAACAAACTACGTTCTTCGCATCAATCGCATTGTTGACAAATCCCGGAGCTTGGATGGTCGGTTTTTACCTTTCTTTATACCTTTGTGATCCTTGCGTCGAGGGTAAGATCTACGTACCGTTTTTATAGTATTTCGTTAAAGTTGGTTAAACCCTAATTTGGGATTTGGGGGTTTTTGTTGTATTTCGTGATTGGTAATGATTATATGTTTGTATGTTAGGAGGAGGATTCGTAGAGGAAGCCTTTTGATATCAGTTGTGAGACCGTCTGATTGTGTTGCTTTCCAGGTAGGGTTTCCCTACTCAGTATTAGTCCCATAATGCATTGTTGGTGTTGTGTGATTGTTGAATATTATCGTATTCGTATTGTGACGGTTGTTGGTTTTAATTGCTGCTTAATGGTTGTGATTGTTTGTCTCTGGTTCTCGAGATGCGTTCTCGGCTGAGTGGAGTCACTTGCGGGAGTGGCTTCACGCCCTAGTTTCGCCCTCCCTAGAACCCGCCACGGGAGGGGATGTGCACATTAATGGGACAGGGTTATCGCTCGGTATGATTAGCGGGGATTTGGTGGGTACGGATGCGGTCCCCCACTGCCAGGGCTGGTCCAGTGGACAGTCGGTGACGGAGATTGATTGGAGTGGGTGTAATTGTGTGTGTGATCGTTGAGCTGTTTGTTTACTGTGTTGTTGGTTATATAAATTGTGTGATTAGTACTGACTCCGTTTAATGTTTTAAAAACTGTGGTGATCCATTCGGGGATGGTGAGCAGTTATTGAGCAGGTATGAGTCGAGTTACTGGGATAGCTGGGATGTGCCACCGTCTAATGATAGAAGTCTTCCGCTGTAGCTTTAGTCATTTAATAAACATTTCATTTAGTTGATTAGATAGTTGGTTTTGAGAACTCGTATTCGTATTTTGGTTTTGGCTTTGAATTGTAACCTTTTACTAAAGTTATACTATTTAAATGCTGTTTCGTTATTGTCTGATGATTATCATTGCCTCGGGTAACCGAGATGGTAGCATCCTTATACCTGAGTGGTCCTGGTAAGGCACTTGGAGTATGGGGGTGTTACAAAATGGTATCAGAGCGACGATCTTGAAACCTGTAACCAATGAATCTAATGAACATAGGGAGTCAATTAAAATGAACCCGGGGTGAAGGTTATAGGAGCTAATGCAAAGGCTTGGGAGACGTCCTAAAGTCGCGAACTCGCCCTACAATTTTGAACCGGTCACATGGGGGGTATATGTCAAGGTCGTATGTGATGCTTGTTAGCTTGTATGTGGATGTGATGAGGTATGTTGTAATTGTTGGATGTTTGGAGTAGAAGGTTGAGATTGTGAATGAAAGGTTGGTGAAGTATATAGAACTGTTGTTTGAACAAGTAGCATGTTGGATGTTGGATGTTTACTATGTGGCGTTTGATAATATGATATAGTTGTTTTGTTGATCATATAAAAAGCTTGGTAGAATTGCATCTTAACTATATTATAAAGTTGAGTTTATAAAGTTGCATAGAGTATATTGGCATATGTGAGATAACATGCGGGTAGTATATACGAGTCAGCATGACTCGATCGAGTAAGGGGGTACTCGATCGAGTAGGTGAGATACTCGGTCGAGTGGGTCTGACTTGATTGAGTGGGTATTTGGCGTTTTTACAACCAGAATCGTGTTTTTGGGCACTCGATCGAGTACATAGGGCACTCGATCGAGTAGGGGGTCACTCGATCGAGTAGTTGTGCTACTCGGTCGAGTATGTTAGAGATCAGAAGGTCTGTTTGGGTTCTGATGTCGAGGCACTCGATCGAGTATGGTGGGCACTCGATCGAGTAGGTTTAGGCACTCGATCGAGTGTGTTCTGGGCAGTCTGCTATCGTGTTTTGAGGTTTTAGTGCGTATGTTTATATCTACCCTTTCTTATATAGTTTCAAGATGCCGCCCAAGAGAAACGCTTTGTATGCGAGAGCTGAGACCATGAACATAGATGATATCGTTAAGATGTTGGAGCATCAGGATGCTCTTACGGAGGCCTTAAAGAAAGTGGGAAAGGATAAGGAGGTTGATCACTCTAAGATCAGTCTTTATATAGCGAGGTTTAACCCAAAAGAGTACAAGGGAACCAGGGAACCAGGGAACCAAACCTTCTTGACAACTGGCATCGAGAGATGGAGAACATACTAGACCTGGTTCACTGTCCTGATGAGATGAGAGTAGAACAAGCTGCGTTCTACCTGAGGGAAGCAGCTGGCGAGTGGTGAGATAAGGTGAAGGTGAGTGCTAGGGAGATATATGCGAACTAGGGCTTACCTGCTATACCTTGGGAAGAGTTTCGGAGGGCTATGAGGAAAGAGTTTATACCGGAACATGTGAGGAGTAAGCTGAGAGAGGAGTTTGATGGGTTTAAGATGACATCTGATATGTCTGTGGCTGAATACTACAAGCAGTTTAATGAGAAGTCTAGGTATGCTGAGGATATGGGTTTGAGTGAGGACAACCTGGCGCTGAGGTTTGAGAGGGGGTTGACCCCTAAGATCATGGATAAGCTACCCGTGGGAGTCCTTACTGATGTTAAGGAAGCTTATAAGAGGGCTGGGAGAGCTGAGAGGTTGGTGGAGATGGCTCAGGAGAGAGTGGGTGAGAAAAGAAAGGCTGAAAGTGAAGATGGTGCCCAATCTAGTCACAAGAAAGGCAACCACAATCAAACTAGAGGGTTTTCTTCTGGGTCAGGGTTCAGTGCTGGGGCTTCCTTTGGGCTTGGCCGTATGAGTAGTAGTGGTAGTTGGGGGATGACCTGCTATGGTTGTGGCGTTGTAGGCCACAAGAGACATGAGTGCACGAGTATGCCTGGAGCTTTTCAGGGATCGGCTCGAGGGAGCTATTCTCAGGGACCTGTGACACGGCTATCGCAACCCTATCAAAGATAAAACCTAACGGTCTCAACTAAAATGTAGCAGAGGCAGTCGAGTATCGAATCCACATGGAGGAAATGTAATTATAGCTGTCTATTCTAGTCCTACGGTAACAGTTGGGGGTTTGATTAAAATTGATTCTAAACTAAGAGTAATAGAGTGGTAAAATACGATTTAACTATCAAGAAGAGAGGGACATGTCGGGAATTCGGTTCACTACGATAGTCTAACAACTCGGCAGTAAATGACTCGGATGAACTAATGCGAGACGGATGTTAGAAGGTCCTTTCGGTCCACTTCCTACCCTAAAATACCACTAACTTAACTTTCGTCCTCATTAGGGTAGTCTCATCGTTTATAGCAGGCTGTTTAGTCCAATCTTTCGATCCAGGATTAATTGTGATTTAATGGGTGACATAGAAGCGTGCACTCAACTAGGTCGGGAATTACAGTTAAATTGCTATAGTGACAGAGTCTCTTAATCAATTCGTCCAATTCATTCACTACGTCATCATTATTCTACATGCAGATTCCCTAATCCCAACATGAAAGGGGTTTAGCTACTCATATTCTTAATTAAACTAACAAATGAGATAATTTTCCAATGAGATGACATAATGAAATAATAATAAAACGCAATAATAAATAAACTAGGGCAAAGGAATAAATAAAGCAAACAAGGAATTAATGCAACAAGAAGGTTAATTATTATTAAGAGAAGAGAGGAAATTACAATCCAAGCAAATTAGCGTAAAGAACTCGAAATCCAAGCGACCAATAATCCGAAAATGAAAGTAACAGTCGAAAGGTAAAAGGAAACTTAGGAAGTAGCAGTAGTTCTAATGTAAAAACTTAGATGGAAAAGAGATAGTAAAAGGAATACCTAATAACCTAGTAAAACATAGGTTAAATAGATAAAACAACTAAGAGTCTTTGCGGAAATAAGTAAACATGGACTGATTAAAGCCCATGATGTCGAAAGCCTCTCGATCGAGTGGGTTAAACCACTCGATCGACCAATATCTCTGCAAAAGTCCCTCGATCGACCAAATGGGGACTCGATCGAGGACTTGGTCATGTGCGCGACTTCCTCGATCGAGCAAGGAATAGCTCGATCGAGCATCAGGGAGGCTAGAAACCACTCGATCGACCAGCAAACAACTCGATCGAGCACTTGTATCTTCAATTCAGCTCACGTCTTCACCCAAGTGCCTCGTAGTGCGTGCCATGATGCTTCCAAGTGCGGTACTCTACTCTGGGACAACTCCGTCTCCTCTAAATGCATGCAAAAAGGACGGAAAGGAATATGGTTCCACTACTTTCGCGATCATTCCTACAAAAAGGACAAAATACACCAAAGTAGCCAATTTGGGGCAAAATACCATAAAAATAGTATAGAAATGCATAGAAATACGTGTTGAATTAGGCTAAAAAGACTATACATTAGGCACGTATCAACCTGCACAGAGTTATGCGAGCAATAGACCGTCTGGGTCATGGTCTAACCGGGGAAGTCAGAGCTATCAGGGTGGAGGTAACCGTAATGGCGGTAATTCTTATCATAAACCAGCTACGAACAACAACAACAATCAGGGGTCGGGTGTGACACGGCTATCGCAACCCTATCAAAGATAAAACCTAACGGTCTCAACTAAAATGTAGCAGAGGCAGTCGAGTATCGAATCCACAGGGAGGAAATGTAATTATAGCTGTCTATTCTAATCCTATGGTAACAAATAGGGGTTGTTTAAATTTTGATTTCTAAACTACGAGAATTAAAGCGGTAAATTACGATTTAACTATCAAGAAGAGAGGGACATGTCGGGATTTCGGTTCACTACGGCAGTCCAACAATTTAGCAGTAAATGACTCGGATTTAATTAATGTGAGACGGATGTTAGAAGGTCCTTTCGGTCCACTTCCTACCCTAAAATACCACTAACTTAACTTTCGTCCTCATTAGGGTAGTCTACTGTTTATAGCAGGCCTATTTAGTCCAATCTTTTGATCCAGGATTAATTGTAGCCAGTTTAATGGGTGACATAGAAGCGTGCACTCAACTAGGTCGGGAATTACAGTTAAATTGCTATAGTGACAGGGTCTCTTAATCAATTCGTCCAATTCATTCACTACGTCGTCATTTTTCTACCGCAGATTCCCTAATCCCAACATGAAGGGGTTTAGCTACTCATATTCTTAATTAAACTAACAGCAAATAAAATTCCAATAGAAAACATGATGAATAACAATAAATTGCAATAATAGATAAACTAGGGCAAAAGAATAAATAAGGCAACAAGGAATTAATGCACAAAGAAGGTTAATTATTATTGAGAGAAGAAAGGAAATTACAATCCAAGCAAATTCCGGCGTAAAGAACCCGAAATCCAATGAAGCAATCCCGAAAATAAGAGTAGCCGTCGTTTTCTAGTGTAGAAGATAGTAAAAGAGATAGTAAAAAGAATACCTAATAACCTAGTAAACCATAGGTTAAATAGCCAAACAACAAAGAGTTTGTGCGGAAATAATTAAAACATGGACTGATTAAAGCCCATTCCCGTGAAAACCACTCGATCGAGTGGGTTAAACCACTCGATCGACCATCATCTCAGCAGAAGTCCCTCGATCGACCAGCTTCTTACTCGATCGAGGACTTGGTCATGTGCTGCTTACTCGATCGACTAAGGGGCAGCTCGATCGACCAACAGGGGGTCTAAAAACCACTCGATCGACTAGTGAATAGCTTGATCGAGCACTTTATCTTCATTTCAGCTCACGTCTTCACCCAAGTGCCTCGTAATGCGTGCCACGACACTTCCAAGTGCGATATCTCACTCACGGGAACAGTCCGTCTCCTCTAAATGCATGCAAAAAGGACGAAAAGGAGTATGGTTCCACCACTTTCGCGATCATTCCTACAAAAAGGACAAAATACACCAAAGTAGCCAATTCGGGGCAAAATACTATAAAAATAGTATAGAAATGCATAGAAATACGTGCTGAAATAGGCTAAAAAGACTATACAATAGGCACGTATCAAATCTCCCCAAACCAAACCTTTACTCGCCCTCGAGTAAACTCAAAACTAAACTAATGGAACAGAAATGACAACTCAGAGCTAGCTTAACTTGCCTACTTGAACCGATTTAATGCAACAAAAATCAACAGATTAAAAACAACAAGAGTATGCAAACGAATTATAAGTTTGTTCATAAATAAAGCTGACCTATCGACCTTGCAAGACCAACAAAACTGGACTCTCACGTGGTCACTCTTCTCTCATGAAGCAAAGGGCGAATGTAATATGTAGAAGAGAGAAGAAGGGACAGTCACTCACCTAACTGCGACCTACATAGCATGCATGCAATAAAAATGAAAGACAATTCAAGTACTAATGCACACACTCCAACCAATAATGTCCGTCACACCGTAGGGTATGCAAATAATATGGGAATAGTGAGGTTCAGGTGAGAAAAGGCAAAACAAGTTATGGAAATGTGGAGGTAAGAGCGTCAAGCTAGTTCCTAACAGGACCATAATGAAACCATCCGGATCTCAAACTGACTGAAAACTAAGTACTAGTGCCCTTCACTTGGCACAAAACTCACTAGACTCAAAGCACAATCTCCTCAAAAAATATAGGATAGAACGGAGGAGTCAGACGGTTACAAACTTCCCTTTTTAAAGACACCGTCTCGAAACAACTAATCGAAAAATGACTCTTGTCGATTGTACATCTTCGAACATCTTGTCAACTCTGACAAGAGGGTACAACTTTTTACACAATTTCTCTTTCTTTCTTTTTCATATCAGCTCTTTTTTTTTTTTCTGTTTTTCATGTATATTTTTCTTTTTTTTTTCTCGTTTTCGTTTCCTTCTTTTTTTTTTTTTTTTCAATACTTTTTTTTTCTCTTTTTCCTCCTTCCTTAATACAAACACCAACTCCCAACAAGAACGACAGCCAAACCTGCAAAGTGGAAAATATACCACAAAAGGACAAACTAACTAGCTTGACTAGGCAGGCTTAGTTTGGAATGTAGCTAATGGGTCAAAAAGGCAAGTTTTGGCTAATGTGGAGCTAAGTGGGTGAAAGATATAAAGAAAGGGGAATTTGCAAGACCCTCCCTGCATGTGACACCAACCACAAACCCGAATATGTGCATTTGACGAGAAATTGAATGTCATAAATGTGCAAATGAGACAAACATGCTATGCAAGGAGTACTACTCTCAAAATTCCTAATGAACTGGTCATGAATGTCACCAGTTATGGCTCTAAAACTCAGAATTTTTAAGTAGTTTGCCAGTTTATAGGTCAAGTCTAAACAATCGACTTATATTTGAACGAGAAATTCGTAGATTATGCGTATGACAAGGCTAAAGACTATCAATAAAAGTGCAAGGCTCAAGTAATATGACAAGTTATAGTGCAATTTCATCACGGGAATCTACCGTTCCGACTCAACCTATATGCAAAAATAAACGTGAAATGTTTTTGAATTTTTGACATTTTTCTAATTTTTTTGATTGTTTTTGATTTTTTATTGAAAATAAACAACAATGCAGGCAAGAAATTAAACGTGAATGCAAAACAAATGCAGATGCAGACTCAAAAGGATGCAATACCCTCCCCAAACCAAAACGGACAACGCCCTCGTTGTCCTCCAGCATACACCAGCAGAAAGATGGGGGATGGGAGTATACAACCAGCAAAAATAAAAATAAAGGAGACAAAAATGAAAAGAGTAATGTACATACAAAAGCGAACTTCCCCAAACCAAGCCGAGAAAAGCGGGGAAGTGAGTAGACCGATAAAGGCTACTCGTCGTCGGCACCGCCGTCTCCTAGGTACTCCGACTCAACAAAACGGTCTCCCAAACCAGCAGAGATAAGGTGGAAACTCGTCGTCATCTCCGGTGATCCTCCGGACCGGGTGTGAACGGAGGATCACTCTCCTCCTCTCTCGGCGGCTATTTGTCTTGCGCTGCTCGGCCAGAATCGCACCTCTCGTGCTACCGGTGTCTCCTCCGGCTCCTCCTCTGAGTCAGAAGGTAGTGGAGGGTACCCGTCCGCTGGGTATCGGTAGAAGGAGGGATGTGGCCACCCCTCTGGAACTGGTCGCCGTGCTCGGATGTGGTACTCGTAGATCGCGAATACAGCCAAAGCCATATCCCGTCTCATCTCAGTAATGTACCTGCACATATCCAAAAGCAAGGCATCACGACGCCCTTGGTCCATGACCTCGGGCGCCCCTAAAACAGGAGGGCAGACAAAATTGGCCGGAAAGGCCGGATCGGAAGGAGGTGGAGTGAGTGAAGGTGTAGGTGTGGGAGTCTGTGTGGGTCCAGTCTGGGTCTGGGTCTGGGTCTGAGTCTGGGTCTGGGCCGGAGTCTGAGAGCTAGAAGATGCTCCGGCCTCCCGCTTCCTCTTCCTAGAAGAAGAAGTAGGAGTGAAGGTAAGGTGGTAGGTGGGTGGAGGTGGCCTCGCTCCCTCAGCAGCAGACGGGAGTGGTAAGAGTGGAGGAAGGGTAGAGCACGGCAAGGTAACAGACGTGGAACCACAAATCTTCCACGTCCTCGCGCTCCCCTTCGCCTTTGGGAACCAGGCGAAGTCGGTCATGGCTCCCAGGTCAAGGTAAGCCATCCTATCGGGTGCAGTAAGTCCAGGCTCAGTGGGGTAAAGGTGGCGGGCAATCCTAGTCACTAGCGCGCCGCAGACAATTTGTCTTGACCCGAGTCCCAATTCCGTTCCAATCCGAGCTACTAGATAGGCAATGTTTAGAACAAACGGGGTACCGTAGTCAATGTTGAGGTACCCCGCGAGAATCGCTAGCTCAGTGTTGGTCACGTTATTGGGCTCAGGTCGCCCAAAGATGGTCTCTCCTATTAGACGCAAGTAGTAACGGGGGGCAGGTAAGTGAACGTGAGCTCCCTTCCGTGAGGAGAAGGGGGTGTGAGAAAGTGCAACCCAAAGTGGCTGAAGGAGGTCTCGAGGTGGGTCGGTGGGACCGTCACTAACTAGGCCTAAAACCTGCCCAAACCTGGCCAAAATCCAGTGGTGCGACTCATTACGGAGTCGAAAGTGAATGCAAGAACTGGAGTGGTCAGCATCGTAAGAGTCGGTGTCAAAAGAATAGGAGCTAAAAAACTCGTATGTAGGGGTACGAATAGCAGCTTCCTGCATGGTGATCAGACCCGACATACCCGTCCCGTTCAACAAACTACAGACCTCCTCATAAATTCCTATGGTCTCTAGGTCAGTCCGTGCAAGGAAACGGGTGGAGGAGAGGGGGCAACGAAGTAAAGCGGCTAACCGAGTACGGTGGTCCGCTGAAGTAAAACGTACCGTGGGCATCCGCGGTAAAGGAGTGAGAGCGCCCTCTCCCGTAACATCAGCCCTCGAAGGGTGGAAGTGATGGCTAATCGGCTAGCCGCGATGCGGCCTCGGTGGCAAAAGCATACCGGGCGTCGGGGGCGAGGGGTGAGTCCTCCGTCCCGCATGGAGAAGGGCTGGCGGGAGTAGTGGCTGGTGTAGCTCGAATCGAGCGAGCTCCCGAGCTAGGCGAGGTGTAAAGCGTCCCTGCCGGTGAAACAAGGAGAACCGGGTGTCTTTGCGGTGGTGACTAGGGTGAAGTAGTGGTGACGGCAGGGACCACTGACTCGCTCACGGACGGGCTGGAGGACGTACTAGTAGAAGGCAAAGAACTAGCATCCATCCTGCAATCAAATCAAGGGACTAAATAAGAAAGAACAGTACCGCTAACCGTGGCTAAAATAACGCGTTAACAAAGCATGTGACAAAGCATGTAAGTCCCTAAAAGTCGAAAAAATCGACTCTACAAGTAAAATCCCAACAATTCCTCTGGATTTTCGAAATGGCAGCAAGTGAATGGTGATAATTTGACAAAATAAAGACTGCTAAAGGAGACTAAGAGGCATGGAAGCCGCATATGAAAGCATGTGGGACTCCTAGCAGACGAAAAACACTCACAGGACAAGATTCCCAATGATTCACAGCATGTAATGGCGATAGGGGACGGAAAAACAGATAACAAAGAACAACAAGTAGGCAAGAAGACTGCGATTAGACAAAGCATGACAAAGAAAAACCGTCTAGCGATCGAAAAATTCGACTGAGAAGCCCTAGTCGCGGAATCTCGCGCAAAATTCGAATTAAACATGTAACAACAGCGAGGAATTGCGATAAGATCATCAACAAGCTAATTAAGGGCATATAAACACAATTAAATCGAAACAAAATCGACTAGACATGGATTTTTCGAACCCTAATTCAAAATCACCTCAAGAAATTCGAATTAATCGAAGAGAAAAGCAAAGAGTGTGAATGAAACACTTACTTGATGATGATGATCCTATGAAAGCAATTAAAATTCAAATTAATAAGCAACAAAGGCGGATTTTAATCGAAAAAACCGCAAACCCTAATTCCCTTTAAAAACAGTGAAGATGAACACAAATAGAGGGAAAAACAAGGGGCTATTGAAGATTAAAGTGCTAGCAATGGAATGTAGGTGACGGATTTGGTGATTTTGGGCAAGAAAATGGGGATTTGGGGGAGTGAAAATCGCAATTAGGGAGGGGGTTAGACGGAATTAGGGTGAAATGAAAATAGAATTAGGAAAATAAGAGTTTTAAGAAAGAAAACTCCGTGTCTGTTCATACCACTCGATCGAGTGGTTTTAAATCACTCGATCGAGGACTTTTGATGTCCCCTATGCTCGATCGAGTAAGCATCCCCTCGATCGACCTATTCCTCCTTGGCCTTTCTCGATCGAGTAACCAGAAAGCTCGATCGAACAAATTTCCACTCGATCGAGTACAAAAAGTACTCGATCGAGGACTTCCTCCTGCAGACTCTTTGAATTTCCGTTTTTACTTCCTCGAAATGCGTGAAACTTCCCCAAACCTGCATAAAACACATCCAAACACATCCCAAAATACCAAATACGCAGAAAACACAGTCTATAGTCTTAGTCTATGCTAAAAATTTTCTAAACTAATTGTCCTAATTAAAACGTAATAAAGCAAATTCAAAAGAAATTCAAACGAATTGTCTATTACAGTTTGTTACACGGGGCATTTCCCCGTTTAATTCTCATCGACCAAAGTAGCCCCTTCGTGGGCTTCCCGATCGGAGGACGTCACCTTAGCGATACTGACCGACCTCTTCATCTTCCATGAGCTCGAATCACCATTTGCGACAGTAGGAGGAATGTAGTTCCAATCTATGTAGGTTCGAACTTTCTTCGTTCTCGCTCCTCTGTCATCTTCTTTGGCATCCTTGCTGCCACTTTGATTGATAATGGCCACACCATGTCCTTTGACAGTCCTATCCTCGCTTTCATCCGCACTGCAGTAAGGACAACAGACGAACTTGCCTCCTTCTTGCTCTCAATCCGAGGCGGAGGGTTAACAATGACATGACAATATTCTCCAAACTTTCATCTGGAGCGTCGACAATAGGGACAATAGAAGAAAGAGCATTGCAAGGTTGAACTTGCATGGGAGCTCTCCGGAACTTGGTCGATGAAAAATCAGCTCCTCATCCCCTACCGAAATGTCAAAGTCTTCCCACGACGTCTATCCTTTGCACGGGCAAAGTGGATAGAAATGGTCTCCCTAAAATAATAGGGGTGTGTGCATCTTCGGGGATATCTAAGACAACAAAATCGACGGGAATAAAGAACTTCCCGATCTGGACAGGTACGTCTTCTACTATACCTAATGGCCGTGATAGACTACGGTCGGCCATCCGACAGTCATGTTGGTGCAACTCAGTTTTGTCAAACCAAGTCTCTTAGCCAGAGACAAAGGTAGGACACTTACGCTAGCGCCTAGGTCGCATAACGCATTATCAATCAAGCGCATACCGATGTGACACGGAATCGAAAAATTACCCGGTCCGATTGCTTAGGGGGTAACTTATTTTGAAATAGGGCTGACCCCACCTCAGTCAAAGCTACGGTCTCACTATCAATTATAGTCCTCTTACGTGCCAAAATTTCTTTCATAAATCTTAAATAAGAGGGTACCTTAGTCAGCAACTCAGTGAACGGCACGGAAACTTCCAAGTTCTTCAAGAGTTCAACAAATTTGCCAAACTGTTGATTAACTTTGGTATTCTGCAGCCGCCTCGGGAAGGGAACCGTGATTGGTATCTCGAGTCCCTTGTTTCTCGCTTCCAAAGTGTCTTCTGGTGCAAGTTCGGTATCCTTTGGACGCTTCTTACCTCTCGAACGAGGTCTTTCTGGTGATTTCTCGCTTAAACGAGCACTAGCATGCTCTCGAATAAGCTTCCCGTCATCAATATCACTCGATCGAGCAATGTGCTCACTCGATCGAGCAGTTTCTTCATCAACTTGAGTCGATCGAGTAACATTTCCACTCGATCGATCAACCTCAGTTTCCTGTTCACTCGATCGAGCAGAAAGACTACTCGATCGAGGGCTTTCCTCGCCATTTTCACTCGATCGAACACCAGCTTTCAGTCGATTGAGCAATTCCTTTGTCGTGAGCCCTTTTTTCTTGGCAGGACACTGTTCATCATCAGTTACAGCTATCTTCGGGTCTGATTTCTTCACTTCTGGTCCCTCATAAGAAAGACCGCTTCTCAATTCGATCAGGTTTACCGTCTCATGTGGGTTCTTCTCATTTTGAGTCGGTAATTGACCCGGCTTCCTCGAAGATTGATTTGCAGCAAGTTGGGCAACTTGAGTCTCAAGTGCCTTGAATGCCGTGTCCTTCTCTTGTAATTGCTTTGCAATGGACTGCATCATGGACTTTAACTCACCCATCTCACTCACCCCACTAGAGGATGATGCACCTTGGTTAGGAGGGTTGAAGGATGGAGGCTTCTGATAGCCTTGTTGCTTCTGGTGTGGAGGAATATATGGCTGCTGCGTTGGAGGAGCCGTGGGATTGAGCACGTTCTGATTGCTCCACCTCAAATTGGGATGGATATTTGGCTCGTAGTAACTGTTGTTCTGCCTGTAATGTTGAAAGGCAGCGCATTGCTCAAAAGGACTAGGACAATGATCCGAGACATGTCCATCTCCCCACATCTTCTACGAGACGAAAGGACCGTCTGTCACAGCATTTACCTGGTACATGCCCCCCTTAGAAACCCCTCCTAGCTCATACTTGTCAAACCTTGCAGTGAGGGCTTCAAGTGCCGCAACAGAAGTAGATTCGGCAGCTCTTCTTTGATTTCCTCTCGATTTCCCATATTCAGCTTTGTGGGTGGCCAGATCATCAATGATCTTCCACCCCTTGGTTGCTCCCAAGTTTTCAGCAAATCGGCCGTTGGCAGCAGCATCTAAAACGGCCCTGTGATCATCATATAAACCATTATAAAAATGGTTGCACAAGCTCCATTTTTCGATCCCATGGTGCGGTATGGTGCGCACTAGCTTCTTGAATCGAACCCATGCCTCGTGGAAGGTCTCGTCAGGCCCTTGTTTAAAGCTCGTTATCTGAGCTCTAATGGCAATAGTCTTTGAAGCGGAGAAATACTTCTTGTAAAACGCCAAAGCTAGCGAATTCCAGTCAGTTATCCCCTCAGCTGCCCGGTCCAAATCCCTATACCACTCCCTTGCAGCATCGCGGAGTGAGAAAATGAACATGGTTTCTTTCACTTGGTGGGAGTCACGCCGGTTGGTGGAGACATGGAACTGCAATAATCAATGAATATTTCCATGTGCTTGGCTGCATCTTCATTTGCAGCTCCCCAAAATAGATTCCTCTCGACCAAATTTATAAGGGACGGCTTTGGCTCGAATTTTCTTGCCTCCCCAGGTAACGTGAATCCCTTGTAGAGATTCGCTGCTGTAGGTTCGAGTGAATAGCAATGGTCGCTTCTTCGGCCATCTCGGGAATGTCCGGAAAAGTGACGGTTTCAAGCGATGAGGTAGAAAGCGGAGAAGACGGTGGGTTGTCCTCGAACGATTCGTTTCGTAGTAATTGGAACGAGAACTAGGCTCTTCTTCTATTTGTTGATCTTGGAACAATCTCCTCTTTACGTGCAGAGACCTTTCAATCTCAGGATCAAACGGTAGTAGTGGACCACCTTGCGACCTGCGCATAAGAAGAAACTACAACAAGAAATGAGAATAGTCCAAGGAACGGGTGTCCCTTAGACCGAAACAGGATTAAAACGGAACAACTAATAAAATTGAACAATTGCCTCGCCAAGCAACGGCGCTCAAAATTTGACACGGCTATCGCAACCCTATCAAAGATAAAACCTAACGGTCTCACCTAAAATGTAGAGAGGCAATGAGTATCGAATCCCTTCGGGAGGAAATGTAATTATATTTGTCTATTCTAATCCTATGGTAACAAATGGGGGTTGTTTAAATTTTGATTTCTAAACTACGAGAATTAAAGCGGTAAATTACAATTTAACTATCAAGAAGAGAGGGACATGTCGGGATATCGGTTCACTACGGCAGTCCAACAATTTAGCAAATAAATGACTCGGGCAATTAATGTGAGACGGATGTTAGAAGGTCCTTTCGGTCCACTTCCTACCCTAAAATACCACTAACTTAACTTTCGTCCTCATTAGGGTAGTCTACTGTTTATAGCAGGCCTATTTAGTCCAATCTTTCGATCCAGGATTAATTGTAGCCAGATTAATGGGTGACATAGAAGCGTGCACTCAACTAGGTCGGGAATTACAGTTAAATTGCTATAGTGACAGGGTCTCTTAATCAATTCGTCCAATTCATTCACTACGTCGTCATTTTTCTACCGCAGATTCCCTAATCCCAACATGAAGGGGTTTAGCTACTCATATTCTTAATTAAACTAACAAAGAAATAAAATTCCCAGAAAACATGATGAATAACAATAAATTGCAATAATAGATAAACTAGGGCAAAAGAATAAATAAGGCAACAAGGAATTAATGCACAAAGAAGGTTAATTATTATTGAGAGAAGAAAGGAAATTACAATCCAAGCAAATTCCGGCGTAAAGAACCCGAAATCCAATGAAGCAATCCCGAAAATAAGAGTAGCCGTCGTTTTCTAGTGTAGAAGATAGTAAAAGAGATAGTAAAAAGAATACCTAATAACCTAGTAAACCATAGGTTAAATAGCCAAACAACAAAGAGTTTGTGCGGAAATAATTAAAACATGGGGTGATTAAAGCCCATTCCGTGAAAACCACTCGATCGAGTGGGTTAAACCACTCGATCGACCATCATCTCAGCAGAAGTCCCTCGATCGACCAGCTTCTTACTCGATCGAGGACTTGGTCATGTGCTGCTTACTCGATCGACTAAGGGGCAGCTCGATCGACCAACAAGGGGTCTAAAAACCACTCGATCGACTAGTGAATAGCTTGATCGAGCACTTTATCTTCATTTCAGCTCACGTCTTCACCCAAGTGCCTCGTAATGCGTGCCACGACACTTCCAAGTGCAAGATATCTCACTCGGAACAGATCCGTCTCCTCTAAATGCATGCAAAAAGGACGAAAAGGAGTATGGTTCCACCACTTTCGCGATCATTCCTACAAAAAGGACAAAATACACCAAAGTAGCCAATTCGGGGCAAAATACTATAAAAATAGTATAGAAATGCATAGAAATACGTGCTGAAATAGGCTAAAAAGACTATACAATAGGCACGTATCAGGGTGCTAAGCCGACCAGTATCGGCCAAGATCTTGTCGGGAGGTGGACGGAAGACGATGGAAAGTGTTCATGATGGACAAGAAAGCGGTGAGGATGATGCACATATTTTCACTGGTACTTTTCTTCTTAACGGTATTCATACCTTTGTTTTGTTTGATTCGGGGGCGTTTCAGTCATTTGTATCTTTGAGTCATGTTAAACGGTTGGGTTTGAGGGTATATGAGTCTGTAAGTGAGAAATTTTTTATACCTTCGGGTGAGTCTGTATCATGTGGGAGGTTGTATAGAGATGTGTCTATGATAGTTGGGCAAGTTGATCTACCTGTAGACTTGCTCGAGTTTCCTTTTGACGGTTTTGAGATGATAGTCGGGATGGATTGGTTGGGAAAGTATAAAGCTAAGATAGACTGTCATCAAAAGAAAGTGTCTTTGAGAGGTCCTAAGGGTGTTAGTGTGTCTTATAATGGGTTTGTGGTCAAACCCCAAAAAGTTGATTGCAGCTGTGACCTTGAAGTCTTATCTGAGGAAAGGATACCCTTTGATCTTGTGCCATGTGAGAGATGACCGGATAGAGAGTCCGACAGT
Source organism: Silene latifolia (assembly GCF_048544455.1). NCBI lineage: Eukaryota > Viridiplantae > Streptophyta > Magnoliopsida > Caryophyllales > Caryophyllaceae > Silene > Silene latifolia. The sequence goes on along the minus strand of NC_133538.1, from coordinate 417,270,901 downwards.
TGATCAGATACCAGTGGTGGATGAGTTTACAGATGTTTTTCCAGAGGAGATTTCGGGGTTGCCACCGAAGAGGGAGATAGATTTCACAGTTGAGTTGAAACCGGGGACAGGGCCAATCTCTAAGGCACCGTACCGGATGGGTCCTAAAGATATGGAGGATCTCAGGAAACAGTTAGATGATCTGATAGAGAAGGGATACATTAGACCTAGTGTATAACCGTGGGGAGCACCAGTTCTTTTTGTGAAGAAGAAAGATGGGAGACTGAGGTTGTGCATAGACTACAGAGAGCTGAACCGAGTGACGGTGAAGAACAAGTATCCTTTGCCAAGGATAGATGACCTGTTTGATCAGTTGAGTGGTGCATCAGTCTTTTCCAAGATTGATTTGAGGTCGGGGTACCATCAGGTGATGATTAGAGAGATGGACATACCAAAGACAGCTTTCACGTCGAGGTATGGGCATTATGAGTATGTGGTGATGCCGTTTGGGTATCTAATGCACCGGATTTGTTTATGGATTTGATGAACAGAATCTTCAGACAGTTTTTGGACAAGTTTGTGGTGGTGTTTATCGATGACATCTTAGTCTACTCCAAGACTAAGAAGGGGCATGAGGAGCATCTGAGGATTGTGTTGCAGACTTTGAGGGAGCATGAGTTATATGCTAAGCTGCCCAAGTGTGAGTTCTGGTTAGAGAAAGTTGCTTTTCTGGGGCATGTGATCTCTAAGGAGGGAGTAGCTGTGGATCCGGCAAAGATTGAGGCAGTGACAAAGTGGGAAGCACCAAAGAATGTTGCTGAGATCAGGAGTTTCTTGGGTTTAGCTGGATACTACAGACGGTTCATGAAAGATTTCTCCAAGATAGCTAGACCTATGACAGCTTTGATGAGGAAAGAGAACAGGTTTCATTGGGATGAGAGTTGTGAGACGGCGTTCCAAACATTAAAAGAGTGTTTGATCACAGCTCCTATCTTAGCATTGCCTGAAGGGATCGAGAACTTTGAGGTTTATACATATGTCTCAAAGAATGGGTTGTGATGTGTGTTGATGCAGAACGGTAAAGTGATTGTCTATGCTTCTAGGCAGTTGAAGCCTTTTGAGGAGAACTATCCTACACATGATCTGGAGTTGGGTGCAGTGGTGTTTGCTCTCAAGATTTGGAGACATTACCTTTATGGGGCGACCATTAAGGTATTTTCGGATCACAAGAGTCTCAAATACATCTTCACTCAAAAGGAGTTGAACATGAGACAGAGGAGGTGGATGGAGCTGATTGGCGATTATGACATGGATATTATCTACCATGAAGGAAAAGCCAATGTTGTTGCAGATGCTTTGAGTAGGAAGAGTCTGCATTCTTTGTGTACAGCTCTATCTTTGATGAGGTTGAGAGATGAGGTGGGAAAGTTTGGGATACATATGATGCATAGAGGGGATGCCGTGGGAGATTTGACAGTACAGCCTGATCTTTATGATGAGATTCGAGGTAAACAGGCGTTGGATCCTAAGATGGTTGAGTGGAGAGCTGGAGTAGAGAAAGGGACAGTGTCTCGATTCCCTATTCATACAGATGGTAGTTTGAGGTTTGATGGTAGGTGGTGTGTCCCTAATGATGAGGAGCGGAAAAAGACTATCATGACAGAGGCACATTGTAAACCATATTCAGTACATCCAAGTGGTGACAAGCTGTACAAGGATTTAAAGAACACATTTTGGTGGCCTGGGATGAAGAAAGAAACAGCTGAGTTTGTGGCCCGTTGTTTGACATGCCAGAGAGTTAAAGGGGAACAGCGACGACCACAAGGTAAGATTCAGTCTCTAGAGGTACCTGAGTGGAAGTGGGAATCAATTTCTATGGATTTTATCGTGGGTTTGCGAAAGAGTCAACAGGGTAACAACATGATATGGGTAATAGTGGATCGACTGACCAAGTCAGCTCACTTTGTGCCAATGAAAGATACATGGACTAAAGCACAATTAGTTATGGCTTATCGGAAGAATGTGCTTAAGTTATATGGAGTCCCTAAGGACATAGTATCTGACAGAGATGCGAGGTTTATCTCAAGGTTTTGGAAAGAGTTGCAGGAACCTTTGGGAACAACTTTGAAGATGAGTACAGCATTTCATCCTGCGACAGACGGTCAGACTGAGAGAACGATCAAGACTCTTGAGGATATGTTACGAGCTTGTGTGATGGACTTTGGTGGTAGCTGGGAATAGAGGTTGGATTTGATAGAGTTTTCTTACAACAACAGCTATCACACTATTATTGGCATGGCACCGTTTGAGGCTTTATATGGGAGGAGATGTAGGAGTTCGATTTGTTGGAACGACAGTGCTGAGGCAGTGGTTCTAGGACCAGAGATGATACATGAGATGGTTGAACAGATTAAGATGATCAGGGAATGGATGAGAGCAGCTCAGGATAGGCAAAAGAGTTATGCAGATCTACATCGCCGGGATATAGAGTTTCAGGTTGGGGATAAGGTTCTTCTGAAAGTGTCTCCTATGCGTGGGGTTATGAGATTTGGGAAGAAAGGCAAGCTGAGTCAGAAGTTCATCGGGCCTTATGAGATCTTAGAGCGGGTTGGAGAGGTTGCATATCGTCTGGCTTTACCAGCTGCGTTAGAGAGAGTGCATAACGTGTTTCATGTATCTCAGCTACGGAAGTATGTGAGTGACCCGTCACATGTGTTAGAGGCAGAGAGCTTAGAGTTAGATGAGTCCTTATCATATCTTGAGGTACCTAAGCAGATTCTTGATCGGAAGGTTAGGAAGACTAGGAGTGGTGAGACAGTTTTGCTTAAGATCCTTTGGTCTAACCACGAGACTGAGGAAGCTACATGGGAGGCAGAGGAGGCCATGAGAGAGTGTTACCCTTTCCTTTTTGATCAGGTATGTATGGTGTTGGAGCTGGTGTCCTCCACAAATTAGTGTGATAACATTTGTAAATCTCTTACAGGTTCACAAGGGTATACTTCGTATATTTAATCAGTTGATTAATGTTTACCTAATAACGGTTGGCTTGCTAGAAAGTTTGACGTTATTATCATACAGATGGCGGTGATCAACTGGTCCCTAAAGGTCACACCTATAGGACGTATTTGAGAAATGTGGTTATAGAAATATAATTACATTGATGCCCAAAATGACTAAAAAGTTAGTCAATGTGTTGATGAGATAATTATTTAATGAAAATTAAATAATATTAAGTTGAGACGAATTAACTGTCAATTCGTAAATTAAATATAATAAGTTATATTTAATTAAATATATATAAGGTTAGTTTGGACGAATTAATCAAGGAGGGCACGTTTTCTCCATGAGAATAGTTCCAAACAGGAAGTTGTAGCAGATTCTACTACTGAGCCATAGAAATATGATAAGCAAGGAGGGCACGTTTTCTCCATGAGAATTAAACGTGTACCTGAGTTATAATAGTTGATTATGAATTCGATACGTTATCTTTTTCATATACTATAATTTCATCGTTTTATATATAATATTTTGTTTTTTCATGTGGATTGTACTGACAACATTGAACGCCACAAAGTGAACTGAATTACATTATATTTGTTTTGGTCCGTAATCGCCAATGTGAGCTGATAACTCCGGCTATTATATTGTGCAGTCGATTGATGGTGGGTTCAACGAGCCATAAGTTAAACGGTTGACTAATCGATCACAGATACGAGATTAGGACGATACCTCGTAGGACAACTTTTTGTGACAACGTAATGGAGTCCTAAATGTTTTATAACATTCGGTGCCAGGTCGTGGATAGGACATCCATTGTGTTCCTAGAGTCGATTCTTTTGACTATCAACTGTCTCTTGAGATTAAGGCAGTTTTTGGGTGACTTTGGTTTCTTTCTCACGGTTTACCGTAACTGGGGCTAAGTAGATTTTTTCTGGGTCATTTCATTCTGTGCTTACGTCTGCAGGATTCGAGTTGAGGAAAATATCCATCCCTTATCAGGTATAGTTATTTCTCAGGGCCACTCGAGGAGTTGTAACTGAAATGCATGGCCATGCTCGAATGTTGATTCGTTTATCAGTTAAGTTACTCTCTAGTCGGGAAAACCACTCTTGATATTGATCACTTGTAAAATACGACCTTTATGAATTCGGATTTGCAAATTGTTTTACATTGAGTGGGAGAAATTTTATAGGATATGAGAATCGGTTATCGCACATACACTTGTGAGGACAAGTGGGAGTTTGTTGGAGCTGTTGTCCTCCATAAATTAGTGTGATAACATTTGTAAATCTCTTACAGGTTCACAAGGGTATACTTTGTATATTTAATCAGTTGATTAACGTTTACCTAATAACGGTTGGCTTGCTAGAAAGTTTGACGTTATTATCATACAGATGGCGGTGATCAACTGGTCCCTAAAGGTCACACCTATAGGACGTATTTGAGAAATGTGGTTATAGAAATATAATTACATTGATGCCCAAAATGACTAAAAAGTTAGTCAATGTGTTGATGAGATAATTATTTAATGAAAATTAAATAATATTAAGTTGAGACGAATTAACTGTCAATTCGTAAATTAAATATAATAATTTATATTTAATTAAATATATATAAGGTTAGTTTGGTTAATTCGTAATTAAATATAATCAGTTGTATTTAATATCAACAAGTTGAATGTGTCATAGTGGTAATAGTGAGGGTACACAAGCCAAGAGGTCATGGGTTCGATCCTCACTAGATGACAATTTAACACACTTTATATATTTTTGGAAAGACCAAAAATAAGGAAATTTTATTCCTTATTTCGGTCAACATTGGCCGAAAATTAGGAGAGTAATATCTTTCCTAATTAATTTGGTTATTCGGTCTATATAAGAGAAAGGTAGAGAATTATTTCTAACCTAATGCTTTTTCTTGACCTTGCCTCCTCTTTCTCATCACAAGAACACAAAGACAATTAAATTTTACAGAAAATTTTAGATTGATTTCTAGCATAATCAAAGGGCATATCTCAGATCGTCTTGGGTGCAACTAATAGGCGAATATCAATTTTGATATTGTTCTTAGGCCATATTTGCTAGGACCAAAGGTTATTTCTGAATCCTTTACTCTTGTTTATGTATTTTATTTTATGACCATTGATCATCTTTATTAAATCGTTATAATCCTTCTAGTTTAAGGGAAGTATACAGACTTATTTCCCACAAGTGGTATCAGAGCACTAGGCCACGTTTTTGATTTTGATGATTTTCATAAAAATTGTATGTAAACAATAACCTTATTCTCGAAAAAATTAGGGTTTCGTTTTTTTTTTTTCGGCTTAAAAAAAAAAAAAAAAAAATTGGCCGAGTTTTTTTTATCTTTCGGCCTGTTTTTTTTCTTCATTCGTTTTTCCTTTTGTTTGATGATTTATATCCAATTTCTTTAGATCATATCATTGTTTTAATCGGTTAAAATTATCATATGAGAATTGGAAGATTTTGAGTTAATGCAGATTAAGTTAAAATAAATATAGTATCATCATGTCATTGATACAAGAACTTGTTTTTGCTATATAGTTTTAGCATATAAGATTAATCGTGATTGTTAATTCATTTGCTAAACCATGTTCTATTAGCAACTATAAACTTTGTTCTTTATCAATTTTTGTATTAGGGCTTTTTGCCGCAAAAGGAAAATAATTTTGACGGCTCATTTTTTTTAGGTATGCCGTGAAAAAAAAAACGTCTTTAGGTTATTTTTTTCTCTCTATTACCGAATCAGAAAAAAAAGGAACGAAAGTTTTTTTTTCCGGAAAAAAATTATGGAAGTTTTTTTTCTTTCTTAATTGCCGAATAAAAAAGGGGGAAGGGGCTGTTTTTTTTATGATCAGCCGTGTAGTAGCTATTAAAAATAAAAATAAAAATTGTTTATTTTTTTCAGCCGAACCAATTTTAATTGGTTTTTGTTTTTTTTTTGGCCAATTAGTTATTGTGAATCGGTTCACAATTTAAAGATACCGAGTTATTTTTAAGCGGTTTAAAATTTTGACGGATAGAATTCATATTACAAGTTTAATATGGATTGAAATGAAATTAATGTGATTAAATTGCGGAATTGTCACTTAATTTAATTTAAATAGGTGGTTTGGATAAATTAATCAACATAATTAATGTATTGTATTATGTATGTTTAATTTATTTTAGTTGATGCTTTTAATTATGTTGAATGAATTGAATGAATGAATTTTATTTACGTATTTAATTTTGCAATCGGTTGTAATTTGTAATACTTAGTGTGGCCTTAGTCAATTATGTTTTCGTAATGAAGGAAACATGATTTTTATGTAATTATGAGATCTCGAATCTCCTTTATTTTAGTTTTGGATTTTGAAATTAGAATGTAATTAATAGGTCAATTATGTAATTTTATTTATTGTAATTTCAAAGAAGACTAAAGATGAAGATTCAAGCTCACTCCCGCTACATGGATCAAGATGGAACATCAAGACAAGCTTCTCGGGTCCAAGGATGGATTCCAAACTTGTATTTATTGTTCATTTTGATAGGATAGGCCACACTAGGACTTTTACTGTTTTTTTTTTTACGTTTTTCATTTTATTGCTTTTCATTCAGTTGCTAGTAATTGCATCATATTCCGCCTAAAACCAAACCACCTACTACTAAAATGCATGAAAATTGACTCATATAGTTGTATGTTAGTTTTCATGGACATGCGAGATGTCACGATCTATAAGCCATCACTTTAGTTTAAATCATTCTCGCATGCTAGATTATAGTTCACTTAAAATGAATTAAAAATAGTTGATGGGATCTTCCTCTAAAACGGAAATTGAGATTAGTCTTTATAAGGGCAAACATCTATGAGTCCCTTCTTCGTCGGTAGGCCTAATATGACCCCTTCTACGTTGGGTAAGTAGTTGTGTTGACTTAGTTTACCTCAACATCATAGTCCGAAGAGTTTCTCGCGATTATGATGGACTAAAGATATAATTTACAGAAATTTATCGACCAAGAATTCTAAACGGTAGAATTAGCTAAAAGGTTAGCTTATCAATTTGCAGAGAATTGAGTCTTGGGGTCATTTATATAATTCTTGAGGGAGGTCAATTGTATAAATGTTTTGAGTCTTCGCGTTATGACATTAGTTCATTAGACTTAAAATCAAAACGATGCACATGCTTATTATTTTATTCTTCTTTCAAAGTGTAGAACACGTTTATTATCGATAATACTGTTACAACAAATGGCTGGAAATAACGCAATCCCAATGCCTAGTGCCACACTAGATCGTTCGTCCTGGCTAAAAATGTTTATGGACCAAATGAATCAGTCCACTCGATCAAGAATGATGGGTCCAATTTTGCGACGGGGGAGGCGGCACTACGGAATGTTGCCATTGCTTTGACGGTAAGCTCGGGTATTTAATCGAGCCAATACCGGTCAACCAGGCCCAAATGCAGGAGTCAACGAATCACTCGCTTATAGTGATTTCGTTATGGAAGCGGGTGCGATAAAGAACGTACTCATCTTTGCAATGGAAACCAATTTGCAGAGACGCTTCATTGCCCAAGGTGCAAACAAGATTTTCACCACGCTCACTAATGAGTTCTCAAAGGCACCGAGAATCATCACATATGAACATACCTGTCGCTTCTTTGATGCGAAACTCCAAAAGGGCCAACCGGTTAGCCCACACATTCTTCACATGATTGAGAATGTCGAGAAGTCGGAGGCACCTTTGAATTGTAAAATCGTGAGAGCATTGTCATTGACTGAATGCTTCATTCTCTTCACGATGGTTTTGCCCTTTTCGGGCGAACTACTACATGAATGACTTGAAAAAGAGTCCTCATGAGCTACACTCCCTTCTCGTACTGACCGAGAAGGATATGAAATTGAGTGGGAGCATGAAGCAGGATGTTCTCACAATTTACAACAAAGGTAAAGGTAAGGGCAAGGCTCATGGCGACCTAGTTGTAGGTAAGCCAAAGTTTAAGAAGCCAGGAAACGGTAAGAGTGCGCCTGGTGAGACTAGTGGCTCACAAGGCAAGACAAAGAGCAAGGGCGGTGACATAGAGTGCCACCATTGTCACAAGATTGGACATTGGAGGAGGAACTGTTCCGTCTACCATGAGGACATCAAAGCAGGCCGCGTCGTTCCTGTTGGTATGTCATCTTATATTCATATGATTGAGATTAACCATGCAAGTTTCGGAAGTTGGGTACTAGATCTTTGGTTGTGGTTCTCATCTGTGTAATCATTTGCGGGGCCTAAAGAACATCATACCTCTCGAAAAAGGTGATATGGACTGCGAGTGGGAATGGAGCACGAGTTGTTCTTTGCCTCGAAGGGAACATATGTAATCCAACTCCCTAGTGGTTTTGAGTTATCTTTAAATAACTGTTACTATGTACCCAGTTTATCTAAGAATATTATTTCTGTTTCCGTACTTGCTAAAGACGGTTTTACATTTTCAATAAAGGATAATAGTTGTATTTTCTCTTTTAATGAAATGATTTATGGCAAAGCAGTTTCCATGAATGGAATTTATATCTTAGATCAAACCACGGAAGTATTACACATGAATAATAAGAAATTAAAGGTTGGTGACAAAGATCAAACCTATCTATGGCATTGTCGAATAGGACACATATATGAGAAACGCGTAAAGAAACCCGTTGATAATGGGACTATTCCCTCATTCGGATTTTCTGCATATGGCACGTGTGAATCATGTCTCATTGGTAAGATGACTCGAATTTCCTTCAAAGGTGTTGGAATGCGCGCTAGTGACCTATTAGGACTCATACATACGGACATATGTGGATCTATGTCAATTACCGCTAGAGATGGCTATAGATATTTTATCACTTTCACGGACGATTTGAGTAGATACGGATATGTTTACTTAATGAAGCATAAAAGTGAGTCCTTTGAGAAATTCAAGGAATACCAGAATAGGGTACAGAACCAACTGGGTAGAAAGATTAAAGCACTCCGTTCAGATCGGGGTGGCGAGTATCTTTCAAATGAGTTTGATCAACACCTGAAAGCCTGTGGAATCGCTCTACAGTTAACTCCACCTGGAACACCTCAATTAAATGGTGTGTCCGAACGGAGAAATCGAACCTTACTTGATATGGTTCGATCCATGATGAGTCACACAGTAGTGCCTGAATCATTATGGATTTATGCTCTTTTGTCAGCCGCTCTTATACTTAACCGAAGTCCGTCTAAAGCTGTCGACACGACTCCATATGAAATGTGGAAGGAACCGGTACCTAACTTGTCTTTTATTCGGGTTTGGGGCTGCGAGGCTTATGTCAAGTGGAGACACGAGGATAAGCTCGGCCCGCGATCGGTCAAGACATACTTTATAGGTTATCCAAAAGGAACATTTGGTCATTACTTCTATTCGCCAACCGAACATCGAGTTTTTGTTGCGGCTAGTGCGACGTTCTTAGAGAAAGAATTTCTCGAGAACAATTCGAGTAATAGAACCTTCGAGCTGTCGGAGATTCCACAACCAACAACCGAGGAACAGATGGAGGAAGCTGTACCTCCAACTCATGATACGGTTAATATTCCTGAGGAACCTAGGAGGTCGGGTAGAGACTCTCATCCTCCGGATAGATACATTGGTATGGTCGAGGAGAATGATGTTTTACTTCTAGAAAGTAATGAACCCGCTACCTATAAAGGTGCTATGGCCTGTTCCAACTCAAAGTTATGGCTTGAAGCCATGCAATCCGAGATGGACTCCATGTATGAGAATAACGTATGGGATCTAGTTGATTTACCTAATAAGGTAAAACCTCTACAGTGCAAATGGCTTTACAAAATAAAGCGTTCTGTAGACGCGCAACCATATATCTATAAGGCACGACTTCTGGCAAAAGGTTTCACTCAAGTGCAAGGATTGCATTATGATGAGATTTTTGCACCTGTAGTCATGCTACGTTCCATTTGGATAATCTTAGCGATTGCCGCATTTCATGATTATGAGATTTGGCAAATGGATGTAAAAACCGCCTTCTTAAACGGTTATTTGGAGGAAGAGTTGTACATGGTGCAACCCGAAGGTTTCATAGATCCTAAACATCCTAAGAAAGTATGCAAGCTTAAGCGTCCCATTTATGGACTTAAGCAAGCTTCTCGGAGTTGGAATCATCGTTTCGACCAAGTGATAAAAGAGTATGGCTTCACTCGATCAGTCCAGGAACCATGCTTATATATCAAGTCGAGTGGGAGCAAGATTGTATTCTTGATATTGTATGTCGATGACATACTCTTGATTGGGAATGACATCCTCTCCTATCTTCGGTTAAGGAATGGTTGAAGAACCATTTCCAGATGAAAGATCTGGGTGAGGCACAGCACATTTTGGGAATTCGTATCTACCGAGATAGATCACGACGGACGTTATCACTTAGTCAGGAGTCTTATTTGGATAAGGTTCTTGAGAGGTTCAGTATGACCAACTCCAAGAAGGGGAACCTTCCTATGACAACTAGGATGCAGTTGAGCAAGTCTCAGTCACCCACGACGCCTGAAGGGATTGAGCGCATGAGTCGTGTTCCTTATGCATCTTCAATAGGATCGGTCATGTATGCCATGATATGCACACGTCCAGACGTGGCATATGCATTGATTATGACGAGTCGGTACCAAAAGACTCCAGGTGAAACACACTGGATAGCTGTTAAAAACATCCTCAAGTACCTACGGAGGACTAAGGATTGGGTATTGACTTATGGAGGAGATACTAAGCTATGCGCAATCGGTTACGCGGAGGCTAGCTTCCAAACGGATGAGATGATTAGAAATCTCATTCTAGATTCGTTCTTACTCTTAATAGTCTTTGCGGTCACTGGAATAGTTCCAAACAGGAAGTTGTAGCAGATTCTACTACTGAGCCATAGAAATATGATAAGCAAGGAGGGCACGTTTTCTCCATGAGAATTAAACGTGTACCTGAGTTATAGTAGTTGATTATGAATTCGATACGTTATCTTTTTCATATACTATAATTTCATCGTTTTATATATAATATTTTGTTTTTTCATGTGGATTATACTGACAACATTGAACGCCATAAAGTGAACTGAATTACATTATATTTGTTTTGGTCCGTAATCGCCAATGTGAGCTGATAACTCCGGCTATTATATTGTGCAGTCGATTGATGGTGGGTTCAACGAGCCATAAGTTAAACGGTTGACTAATCGATCACAGATACGAGATTATGACGATACCTCGTAGGACAACTTTTTGTGACAACGTAATGGAGTCCTAAATGTTTTATAACATTCGGTGCCAGGTCGTGGATAGGACATCCATTGTGTTCCTAGAGTCGATTCTTTTGACTATCAACCGTCTCTTGAGATTAAAGCGAGTTTTGGGTGACTTTGGTTTCTTTCTCACGGTTTACCGTGAATGGGGCTAAGTAGATTTTTTGGGTCATTTCATTCGTGCTTACGTCAGAGATTCGAGTTGAGGAAAATATCCATCCCTTATCGGTATAGTTATTTCTCGGGGCCACTCGAGGAGTTGTAATCGAAATGCATGGCCATGCTCGAATGTTGATTCGTTTATCAGTTAAGTTACTCTCTAGTCGGGAAAACCACTCTTGATATTGATCACTTGTAAAATACGACCTTTGTGAATTCGGATTTGCAAATTGTTTTACATTGAGTGGGAGAAATTTTATAGGATATGAGAATCGGTTATCGCACATACACTTGTGAGGACAAGTGGGAGTTTGTTGAGCTTGTGTCCTCCACAAATTAGTGTGATAACATTTGTAAATCTCTTACAGGTTCACAAGGGTATACTTCGTATATTTAATCAGTTGATTAACGTTTACCTAATAACGGTTGGCTTGCTAGAAAGTTTGACGTTATTATCATACAGATGGCGGTGATCAACTGGTCCCTAAAGGTCACACCTATAGGACGTATTTGAGAAATGTGGTTATAGAAATATAATTACATTGATGCCCAAAATGACTAAAAAGTTAGTCAATGTGTTGATAAGATAATTATTTAATGAAAATTAAATAATATTAAGTTGAGACGAATTAACTGTCAATTCGTAAATTAAATATAATAATTTATATTTAATTAAATATATATAAGGTTAGTTAGGTTAATTCGTAATTAAATATAATCAGTTGTATTTAATATCAACAAGTTGAATGTGTCATAATGGTAATAGTGAGGGTACACAAGCCAAGAGGTCATGGGTTCGATCCTCACTAGATGACAATTTAACACACTTTATATATTTTTGGAAAGACCAAAAATAAGGAAATTTTTTTCCTTATTTCGGTCAACATTGGCCGAAAATTAGGAGAGTAATATCTTTCCTAATTAATTTGGTTATTCGGTCTATATAAGAGAAAGGTAGAGAATTATTTCTAACCTAATGCTTTTTCTTGACCTTGCCTCCTCTTTCTCATCACAAGAACACAAAGACAATTAAATTTTACAGAAAATTTTAGATTGATTTCTAGCATAATCAAAGGGCATATCTCAGATCGTCTTGGGTGCAACTAATAGGCGAATATCAATTTTGATATTGTTCTTAGGCCATATTTGCTAGGACCAAAGTTTATTTCTGAATCCTTTACTCTTGTTTATGTATTTTATTTTATGACCATTGATCATCTTTATTAAATCGTTATAATCCTTCTAGTTTAAGGGAAGTATACAGACTTATTTCCCACATATGGTTACGGGGACGTAACCTTGTTTCTTTTAGGGGGGGTAGGAGATGATCGCGAAGAGTTTTAAGAGTTTTTTTATACCCTTTTTATGTTGTGTCGGTATGTTTGTTGTGGTTGAGTCGGGTTGAGTTTGGGTTAGTAACATGTTTTATGTTGAGTTTTGTTTGGTTGTTGAGTCGGGAGTGTTGTAGTGTGTGTCTTTGTTTTGTTGTGGTTTGAACTTCGGGGACGAAGTTTTTTTTAAGGAGGGAAGACTGTAATACTACGGTTTTATGAGTCTCTGGGTACTCTATCGAGTAGGCCTTACTCTGTCGAGTAAGGGTGTGTTGCGTTTTTAAAAATAGTTTCTGACCTGTTGGGTACTCGATCGAGTAACGTTGATACTCGATCGAGTAAGGGGGCACTCGATCGAGTAACTCAGCTAGTCGATCGAGTAGCCGCTTTACGGGGTGATGATTTGTCGGGTTTTGTTAATAATGCGATTAAGTATATAATTACTTCCGACACTTTTCTTTAAACACTTTTACAACCTAATTGCTTTCAAAAGAGAAAACAAACTAAGTTCTTCGCATCAATCGCATTGTTGACAAATCCCGGAGCTTGGAAGGTCGGTTTTTACCTTTCTTTATACCTTTTTGATCCTTGCGTCGAGGGTAAGATCTACGTACCATTTTTATAGTATTTCGTTAAAGTTGGTTAAACCTTAATTTGGGATTTGGGGGTTTTTGTTGTATTTCGTGATTGGTAGTGATTATATGTTTGTATGTTAGGAGGAGGATTTGTAGAGGAAGCCTTTTGATATCAGCTGTGAGACCGTCTGATTGTGTTGCTTTCCAGGTAGGGTTTCCCTACTCAGTATTAGTCCCATAATGCATTGTTGGTGTTGTGCGATTGTTGAATATTATCGTATTCGTATTGTGACGGTTGTTGGTTTTGATTGCTGCTTAATGGTTGTGATTGTTTGTCTCTGGTTCTCGAGATGCGTTCTCGGCTGAGTGGAGTCACTTACGGGAGTGGCTTCACGCCCTAGTTTCGCCCTCCGTGGAACCCACCACGGGAGGGGATGTGCACATTAATGGGACAGGGTTATCGCTCGGTATGATGAGCGGGGATTTGGTGGGTACGGCTGCGGTCCCCCACTGGCAGGGCTGGTCCAGTGGACAGTCGGTGACGGAGATTGATTGGAGTGGGTGTGATTGTGTGTGTGATCGTTGAGCTGTTTGTTTACTGTGTTGTTGGTTATATAAATTGTGTGATTAGTACTGACCCCGTTTAATGTTTTAAAAACTGTGGTGATCCATTCGGGGATGGTGAGCAGGTATGAGTCGAGTTACTGGGATAGCTGGGATGTGCCACCGTCTAATCATAGAAGTCTTCCGCTGTAGCTTTAGTAGTTTAATAAACATTTCATTTAGTTGATTAGACAGTTGGTTTTGAGAACTTGTATTCGTATTTTGGTTTTGGCTTTGAATTGTAACCTTTCACTAAAGTTATACTATTTAAATGCTGTTTCGTTATTGTCTGATGATTATCATTGCCTCGGGTAACCGAGATGGTAGCATCCTTATACCTGAGTGGTCCTGGTAAGGCACTTGGAGTATGGGGGTGTTACAATAGGTGTTTGAACAAGTTGGATTCTACTCATTATTTTTCCTTTTTTCACTCCATTGTCGTGAAACGATCCAATGGTCCGAACTTTAAGTAATGGATGGTGATATATGGGAAAAATACTATATAAGAAAGAATTTATTAGAGGTAATAGATCATCTATTACTTTTAGGTAATGCAAAGGACCCTAACTCGTGTTTGAGGGGGTTGGATTACAGATAACAATGCAATATTCGGGATTTTTGACACATTTGCGGTATTGGCCCAAACTACAGATTTATAGTTCTTACGTCAGCAGGTTCACATGACGATTCATATAAAATTAGTCTATGGACGAGTCAATCATACACATGTACATACTTAACTGAATCCTACGACTAGGCCCGTGCATCCCACAGGCATTAAATCTAGTATATATATAAAGGAAGCTTTTTCGATCGATTACCGAGAGTCCAAAATTTTTAACTTACTATACATATTAAAAATATTTTTAATGATAAAATTTTATCAGAATAACATCAATATTTATCTAAAATTGGAATACTAAGTCAAAGCAATAACAATTTTTGTTAGTATATAAACAACTATCTACCTTTAATATTCCAAGTTTCAAATTCTATTTTATTTGAATTTGCTACCTGTGCTATTTTAATAAGCCTATTATTTAATGAATGATGAAATTTAGTTTCTTATTATTTAGAATTAGAATTTAGCCCTTTTAAATACTTTTTACATATTTGTTATTTGACAGTTATATATTTTGCATGTTAGATATTAACACTTCGTTTATTTATATACAGTGGGTTCAAAGAAGAAAAACCATGGATTTACGCCTTCGTTTTCGTAAATCCTACTTTTATTAAAATCTATCTATTTATTTGCAGGGAGCTTCTACTTGAGATGATTGACTGTGTCCACATTATTTTCTTAGCTCCATGGTTATGAATAGATACCAAGTAAATTAGGATACTCCGTATTAATTGGTTGCTTTCTTGAAGGGTTAAGGTTAGTGTACACGTTGAGAAAGGCCATTGTGATATGAATTTTTATACTACCTTTGTCTCAATGAATAATTTACATTTATTTTATTTGTGAGAGGAAAGCAAAGAAATGTAAACTATTGACCGAAATAGGAGGAGTATAACTTAATATACAAATTCTTGTTTCAGAGGGACACTTTTCGTCTTATTTTTCAGACGAGCATATGTGACCATTTTATAGTTAAATGTAACGACAGTGGTATAGGCAATGTTACAGCTTATGGTAACTGGTTTTTCAGTAGCGGTCATATTTAACTGTAAAATAGTTACAAAATCTCGCCTTATTATTTTAGACCAAAAAGGCCCGTCTGAAGCAAGACGCACTAAACTTAATATAATATAAAAATCGTTAAACATCACTTGCCATTAACACGATGTAAGTAATTTCGATTTTCTTCGCATGATGAATTTTACCTTAAACGATAAAAATATCGTCGAAATAAATAAAAGTTAGCTTTTTTCCAAGCCCCACGTTAAAAATTGACTTTTTTGATCTCCCACGTCGTGCTACATAGAAATTTTCAATAATTTCCGAAATTGGAGTGATAGTTGAGTTTGTTAGAGTTATAAACTGTCTATTATTAAACTTAAAAAAAACATCAAATAATTAACTTTTCCTGTTAATATGTTTTACTCTTTTAGTTGGGTGGGGTATTTACGTGACTGTTTTACTTGATTCTTCGCCTCACTTATTTCTAATGATTCAAGAAAATGACAGGAGAAATAAGAATATGTATCATATAGTAAGTTTATGCATTGGATTAGACATGCAATTTTAATTTTTTTATCCGTACTTTGATCCGAAGGTAAAAGTTTTACTGAACTCTACCCCCACCATATATACTCACATTTCTATGATACGAGTATATGTTTTCTTAATTGCTTTATTTTACGAAGGGGGAAATAAAGTAAGTATAAACTATTGACTAAAACGGAAGATATTATGAACTCAATCTCCTCTTCATAATAATAGCGACCTCCTACGATTATGTTTGATACTTATGTTTATGTACTTTTTGTGCTTTAACGTCTTTTTTTCCCGACCCACAGGTTTACCACATACGCAAACAAGACATAGATGAATTTCAACAAAAAAGATCTTCAATATTCGATTAGCATTTAACTTTAAAATTTTAAAACTTATCCTGAATTGTCACCATTGTTAGTCCGTTAGTTATACACATATACACTAATTTCGTATTCGGTATAAAATTCTATTTCTTTTACTCTTGGGATTTCAGAAGCGTTAGCTTTGTTAGTTTTGTTAGTATATGAGTTCGCATGCAATTTCTTTGACATTTTCGGTAATTACTCAGTATATGAGATAGAAGATTTAGTGAATGTGATTTTAATTTGTTTATTTATGTCACAAGCTATCGTGTAATGTAATAGGAGTACGACATCACTTCTTAGTATGTGCATATAGAGAAGTTGCATTGGTTGTATGAAGAATTCAACAATATTTCAAGTGTATTCATATATTCAATTTAATAATTCGGATAGCTAATTTGATACTCCGTAATAATTAATACGTTTAATAGTAAACTCATTAGTCTACGATAATAATTTATATGGGTTAACAGCAGCACTAAGAACAAAACTCATATACTACTTACAAAAATTCTATTTTTACCCCATGGTCACTCTAATTATTTGTAAATTGTAGCTAAGCAAAAATATCTCAATGCATATATTAATTACAAAAAGAGAAATACTATCTACCTTCTCTTTCTAACCTTCTCTTCTACATTCTCTTCTCACAACCGATTAAAATATCGTTTATTTTACTTGATCTACTTGTCTTATAACCCCACGCGATATATATTAATTTAGTCGGTTGTAAGAGGGTGAAGGGAGAAGGTTGGAGAGAAGGTTAAAAAGAGAAGGTTGGTAGCATTCCTCTTACAAAAATTGAGCTAAGAATGAACTTTAAAAAAAGCATGTTTGATTACATTTTTTATTGTTGTAAAGGCCGAGTTTTTTTAGACTTATATTCGTTGAGAAGAAGTATCTACTATACAATTCTTAACAAATCGGTTTTTATAATTGAATATATAAGTTGTTTTCAGAGGTAAACTAAACATTAACGTTTTCTTTTTTAATATATAGACTAGATTTCATGCCCGGCCGTTGGCCAAGTAATATCAAGAAATAATTTCTAAATATTTATCTTAATCGAGATTGTTGCTTTGAAAGCATTTTAATTATAACTAATATAGTAGTTGCGCATCTAGAATTCTCTTACGTTCAAAATTATATAACTTATTCTATTGTTGATCAAATTCTTACAGTAGTTAATTGTCAATTTGTGATAAACGTTCTTTCTTTTCTTTCAATCATGTACGGATAGAATTCTATACATCATAGGAATTTTATACATAGAAACTACACAATAGTCTCCGGTTCATAGGAATTCTATACATCATAGGGATTTTGTTGGAGATCATTCACTATTAGCATCAAATTTACTCGTACATTAGTTTTTAGAATTAGTAGTTAACAAATTTGGATTCTCTTATAGCGGTTCGTAAAAGTTGGACTCTTATATGGAGAGGCATGATTAACTATGATGGTAATTCAAGTTGTCACCAAAATGCGATCCAGGCCATTAATAAGAACTTGTCTCTCCATTTCCTTTTAGGAAATGAAGAGAAAATGGACTCCTGGTAGACGGCACTCACGACAGTTTTTCTAAATCTTTTCTAATTGGATGCTATTATATTTGTAATTTTATAAATATAATTATCGAGCACTAAAACAAACTTATCGAGCTATGATACAAAGTTATTGAGCTTAACAGAATAATTATTAAGCTCAACAACTTCATAAAATAACTCAAAAACTTGTAAAATAGCTCAACTACATTGAACTGGTTGTATATATATTAACTGGGAGGAGCAGTGCATGAATGTGTGTGAAAGGAGACAACCATTGATTAACTTAAATCTAAGGCTAATATTGAGTTCGTAAGTTCGCACCCAACTTTTAGTTCGCACAAGATCCTGATTCTCTCTCTCTCTCTCTCTCTCTCTCTCTCTCTCTATATATATATATATATATATATATATATATATATATATATATATATATATATATATAGGAAGCTTTTTCGAACGATTACAGAGAGTCCAAATTTTTTAACCTATTATACATATTAAAAATATTTTTAATGATAAAATTTTATCGGAATAACATCAATATTTATCTAAAATTGAAATCCTAAGTCAAAGCAATAACAATTTTTGTTAGTATATAAACAACTATCTACCTTTAATATTCCAACTTTCACATTCTTTTTTATTTGTATTTGCTACCTGCACTATTTTAATAAGCCTATTATTTAATGAATGATTAAATTGGGTTTCTTATTATTTAGAATTAGAATTTAGCCCTTTCACATACCTTTTACGTATTTCTTACTTGACAGTTATATATTTTGCATGTTAGATATTAACACTTCGTTTATTTATATATAGTGGGTTCGAAGAAGAAAAACAATGGATTTACGCCTTCAACATGATGTAAGTGACTTCGATTTTTGTAAATCCTACTTTTATTAAAATCTATGTATTTATTTACAGGGAGCTTCTACTTCAGATGATTGACTGTGTCCATATTATTTTGCTAGCTCCATGGTTATGAATAGATACCAAGTAAATTAGGATACTCCGTATTAATTGGTTGCTTTCTTGAAGGGTTAAGGTTAGTGTACACGTTGAGAAATGCCATTGTGATATGAAATCTTGAAACGGGAGAGGAAGCCGAGCTAGACCGCGGATTGGGTCCTTCGTCCAATTTGAGGTCTAACTCAAATTCCGTTTAAGAAGACATGGTAATTTTTGTCACGTCTCAATTCTATAATGAATTTTGAAACTTTTTTCCTAGGGACTTTTATTTAAATAAGGATCCGAGTTAAGATAAAATAACAAGATAAAACCGAGTAACAAGTTTATCGGTTTTTTAACAATCAAGCTTAGTTTGCTTCCAAACGGTCTCATCTCTTTTATTAAATAAATGAAGACAATCCTAGGACAAAACAAGCTGCCTTGTACCGTCCAAATCAGTCCTAGGAGGCTGTTTTATATTTTCAAATGAAGCTGAAGTGTCGCTTTCAAGGAAGGTCCAAAATGTTGCTTTCATTCTTACAATTGTGTAAGAGCTTTGGGGGCCTGCTCTCAAGGGATTATTTCAGCTGGAATATTGACCAAAGAAGGCTCCAATTTTGTGTTATCTAGGTAGCTCTTATGTCCCTGTTGTTGTAAGGCTTATGTAAGACCTAGAGAAGAACATTTGGATTGTTCTTGTTGGAGAAGGCACACGGCTGCCTAGGAGCTGCTCAACATCTTTTTTTTTTTTTTTTGTTTTCTTACTTGTTTAATGCTAGCCCTTGGATGTAAAATAGGTGGTTAAGATTAGAAGGCTTGGGTACTATATAAACCAAGTCCTTGGTTGTAAAAACTCAGATTTGCTTAAGTTAAAAACCAAGTAAGAAACAACAGTTTTCTTCATTAAATCTCTTCTTTGCTTTGTGCTTGAAGAGCTCCATTGCTTTGTGCTTGGGGTTGATAGTTTACTTGCTTGTGTGCTTTGAACTATCGAGTCTATTCCTATTGCTTTGTGTTCGGGTCTAGACATATCAACCAATCGTCCCTCAAGGACACGCCTAACACATCAGTTTGTTTCATGCAAACTTAGGCTCATTTCTTTAGTTTTCCACTTAAATTATCGAGTTAGAGGTTTCACTCCAACTTGGTATCAGAGCTTTGGTTTAGTTTTGTGAGTTCATTTTCCTAACTACATTCAAAAACACAAAAAAAATAGCCCAATAAGTGAAACAAGTTCGGTCTTCAAAAAAAAGTAGACCGATTAACAACAAATGTGGATTTGATGTCCAATGTTCCAACACCACCAAGACATGGAGGACGACCACCACCCCACCGTGGAAGAGGGCGGGGCCGAGGGTTTGGAGCAAGGGGCCGAGAGCATGACCACATGGAGGACGGCTTGCACTCGGATTCGGAGGATTCTTTGGTTGAGGCTTATCATGAGGAGCATCCTAAAGACTTAAATGTAGAAATTCCATACTTTCATGGAAGTTTAAATCCCGAAGATCTAATAGATTGGCTTAGAACTATTGAAAGAGTCTTTGAGTTGAGACGATCATCTAGAGTATTGCCGACATAGGAAGAGCTGAGTACTCTGTCCAGTTACTACGAGAATGAGCTATTTGAGGAGGATCCACCTTCATCTCCTATTTCTACTTCTTCAGCTGAGACCGTTACATCTCCAGATATGGCTAAAGAAGCAAGTATAGCCAGTCACTCCGAGCCAAAAGCCGAAAATCTCTATAAGGGATTCGCATTGCCAGCCGGGACGGAAAGGAAATTCGAACCGAAACCGTCTTACATTAACTTGATTGAGAGAAACCAATTTGGGGGAGCTGCAAATGAAGATGCGGCTAAACATATGGAGACATTCATTGACTGTTGTTGTTCCATACCCCCACCAGCAGGTGTGACACAGGACCAGGTAAAGGAGACGATGTTCATATTCTCGCTTCATGATACTACAAGGGAATGGTACCGAGATCTGGATCGAGCTGCTAATGGGAGTACTGATTGGAATTCGCTGGCCCTAGCATTTTATAAGAAATATTTCTCTGCATCGAAGACCAATGCGATTAGAGCTCAGATCACAAGTTTTAAACAAGGTCCTGATGAAGATTTTCATGAGGCATGGGTCCGTTTCAAAAGACTGGTGCGAACTATTCCGCTCCATGGGTTTGAGAAATGGTTTATGTGCAACCAATTCTATAATGGTCTTTATGATGATCAGAGAGCTATCCTAGATGCCGCAGCTAATGGGAGATTTCAAGAAAATAGCAGTGAGACAAAGGGGTGGAAAATCATCGATGACCTGGCCACTCATAACGCTGAGCATGGGAATTCTAGAGGAAATCACAGAAGATCAGCTGAATCTCGCAGTAAGGGCTTCTATTGCAGCTACAGCATCCGCAGAACTCAACGGATTAACATTTCTAACATCTTCCCAATCAATGACCTCGTCTGGCTCATTAAAATCCAAATCGGACTCCGTCACCTTGACTGGCTCCTCATCAGGCTCCTCATCAGTTGCATAGGTCAGACATCCTTGGCCGCCTGTTTGAACGATTGGCTCCTTCACAGCTGGAGCAACATGCGGCTCCAAATTCCCCAAACCATTTCCTGCAATACCTAAAACAAAAGAATCTTCCTCCAATTTGCTCCCAGTCGGGGGCGGAGGTGTTATAGCAGAAATACGCATAGGGGCAGGCATATCAGAAAGCACAAAATAAGATTTCTTCTCAGAAATCATATTACAAGTGACTGACCACATAGAATCTTACTTCTTAGCGGTCTGGGCAAAAACAATGGACTGTTTCCCTACTTTAAAGGTCAATGTCCCTGAGCCAACATCTATAACTGCACCAGCAGTGTGCAGAAATGGTCTACCCAAAATGATATGAATGTGAGCATCCTCAGGTATATCTAGTACAACGAAGTCAACTGGGAAAAAGAACTTTCCTATTTGCACAGGAATATCCTCTAAGACTCCTATAGGCTGGACCGCAGAACGATCACCATCTGATCTTTGTCATGTTAGTAACTGCAAACCTAGTCAATTTCAATTTCTTAGCAAGACTCAAAGGCATAACACTAATACTGGCCCCTAGGTCACATAACGCCTTCTCAATAGAAAAGGTGTCAATATTACATGGGACTGAAAAACTCCCTGGGTCTTCTAGCTTATGAGGTGCAGTATGAGTCAAATAGGAACATGACTCCTCAGTTAGTGTGATAGATTGCACAGTATCAAGTGGCTTCTTTATAGAAAAAAAGCTGCTTCATAAATTTCGTGTAAGCAGACACTTGATTAACTAATTCTAGGAAAGGAACTTGCACATTTAAACTACAAATAACATTTTCAAATTTGTTAAACGATACCTGTTCCTTTGTTGGCACCAATCTCTCTGGGTAAGGGGCTGTAAGAAGCAACTTAGCCCTCTCCTCTAAGTCTCTCCTACCGGCATCAGTGGATTTCGGTTGAAAATCCACTACTTTGTCCTTGTTGTAGCTCGAACCTTCTTCAGACCGTCTCAGGAATGAACCATTAACCGTCAGGAGGTCATACTTTCGAACCGGAACTGACCCATCAGCATTTGGATCTTGCCTCAATAATTTCGGAGTTGTCGTACCCCGAAATAAGTGGTCCCTCAAATTATCTGGCATTGGAGGACGAAAAGGTTAACGATCAGCAGTATCTTCAGTCAATCGACCATGTAGGTCAGTCGATCGACTGGCTTCCTTAGGAACAGAAGCTGCACTGTTACGCGAGCTGGTCGATCGACTGACATACCTGCTGAACGTCTTTTTCTTGCTACTGTTCACTCCGGCCTTTTTCTTGCTCAGTTCCGCCTCATCTTTTTCAGTAACATCTTCGACCATAGCGGCCCATCAAGGGTAGACCCACTCCTCAAAGTGATCGCATTTAGAATCTCTTTTTGATCCGGCTGCGACGGTAAATGCCCCGGAGCTCAAGTTACACTTTTGCTTGCCAGTTAGGCAATTTGACTCTCCAACATTTTTGTAGAAGTCTCTCTAGCTAGAGACTCCTTTTGCAGCAAACCCGACAAATTCTGAACCATGTTTTTCAATTCAGAAATATCAGAACCTTGAAATTGCTGCTGCTGAGGCACATAGGGAGGCTTTTGATACTGCTGCTGCTTATGAGGGGGCACATAACTCTGCTGCTGCTGCTGCGGTGGTGGACCCGGATTAAGGACATTCTAGTTAGTCCACCTCAAATTGGGGTGGACATTAGAGGAATCAGGATAAGTACCCGTCTGCCTATAATGTTGAAAGGCAGCACATGTTTCATTCGAACTAGTACAAAATTCAGAAATATGTCCATCTCCTCCACATCTTTTGCATGTAAAAGGACCGTCTGAAACTGCATTAACTTTATATATCTCTCCTTTTTGGGATCCCCCAAAATGTATCTTGTCGAATCTCGCAGTAAGGGCTTCTATTGCAGCTACAGCAGGAGATTCAGCTGATCTTCTCTGATTTCCTTTAGAATTCCCATGCTCAGCTTTATGGGTGGCCAGCTCATCGATGATTTTCCACCCCTTTATCTCACCGCTATTTTCTTGAAATCTCCCATTAGCTGCGGCATCTAGGATATCTCTCTGATCATCATAAAGACCATTATAGAATTGGTTGCACATAAACCATTTCTCAAACCCATGGTGCGAAATAGTTCGCACCAGTCTTTTGAAACAGACCCATGCCTCATGAAAATTTTCATCAGGACCCTGTTTAAAGTTTGTGATCTGAGCTCTAATCGCATTGGTCTTCGATGCAGAGAAATATTTCTTATAAAATGCTAGGGCCAGCGAATTCCAATCAGTAATCCCGTTAGCAGCTCGATCCAAATCTCGGTACCATTCCCTTGCAGCATCACGAAGCGAGAATATGAACATCGTCTTCTTTACCTAGTCCTAAGTCACACCTGCTGGTGGGGGTATGGAACAATAGTAGTCAATGAATGTCTCCATATTTTTAGTCGCATCTTCATTTGCAGCTCCCCCAAATTGGTTTCTCTCAACCAAGTTAATGTAAGACGGTTTCGGTTCGAATTTCCTTTCCGTTCCGGCTGGCAATGCGAATCCCTTATAGAGATTTTCGGCTTTTGGCTCGGAGTGACTGGCTATACTTGCTTCTTCAGCCATATCTGGAGATGTAACGGTCTCAGCTGAAGAAGTAGAAATAGGAGATGAAGGTGGATCCTCCTCAAATAGCTCGTTCTCGTAGTAACTGGACAGATTACTCAGCTCTTCCTCTGTCGGCAATACTCTAGATGATCGTCTCAACTCATGCAAAGTCCTTTCGATCTCAGGATCTAACGGTCGTAATTCACCACCCCGTGATCTGCGCATAAGAAGAAACTACAAGTAGATTATGAGAATAGTTTAAAGAACAGATGTCCCTTAAACTAAGAAAAAGCCTAAAATGAAAACAACTAAAAATTAAACAATTGCCTCCCCGGCAACGGCGCCAAAATTTGATACCGTCGTAGAGTACAAAAAATAAATTTATAATCCAAACTACTACTATAGATAGCGGAAGTCAGGGTCGAACCACAGAGAGGTGATGCAATTAATAGTGTGGGAAATCATCTGTATACTTCCCTTAAACTAGAGTGATTATAACGAATTTAACAATGATGATCAATGGTCATAAACAAAATACATAAACAAAGTATAAAGGATTTAGAATTAACCTTCATTCCTAGCAAAATTGGCCTAAGAACAATATCAAAATTGATGTTCGCCTATTAGTTGCACCCAAGACGATATGAGATATGCCCCTTGATTATGCTAGAAATCGATCTAAAATTTTCTGTAAAATTTAGTTGTTTTTGTGTTTTTTCTGATGAGAGAGAGGAGGCAAGGTCAAGAAAAAGCATTAGGGTAGAAATAATTCTCTCCCTTTCTTTTTATACAGACCGAAACTTGGAGTCAATTAGGAAAGAAAAATCCTTCCTAATTTTCGGCCAAACTGACCGAAATAAGGAGTATCTCCTCCTTATTTTTGGTCTTTCCAAAAATATATAATATGTGTTGAATTGTCATCTAGTGAGGATCGAACCCAAGACCTCTTGGTTTGTGTACCCTCACTATTACCTCTATGACACATTCATCTTGTTGATATTATATATATAACTGATTATATTTAATTACGAATTAACAGATTAATTCGTCCAAGTTAACATTATATACATTTAATTAAATATAACTTATTATATTTAATTTACGAATTGACAGTTAGTTTGTCTCAACTAATATTATTTAATTTTCATTAAATAATTATCTTATCAACACATTGACTAACTTTTTAGTCATATTGGGCATCAATGTGATTATATTTCTATAACCACATTTCTCAAACACATCCTATAGGTGTGACCTTTAGGGACCAGTTGATCACCGCCATCTGTATGATAATAACGTCAAACTTTCTAGCAAGCCAACCGTTATTAGGTAAACGTTAATCAACTGTTAAATATACGAAGTATACCCTTGTGAACCTGTAAGAGATTTACAAATGTTATCACACTAATTTGTGGAGGACACAAGCTCCAACAAACTCCCACTTGTCCTCACAAGTGTATGTGCGATAACCGATTCTCATATCCTATAAAATTTCTCCCACTCAATGTAAAACAATTTGCAAATCCGAATTCACAAAGGTCGTATTTTAAAAGCGATCAATATCAAGAGTGGTTTCCCCGACTAGAGAGTTACTTAACTGATAAACGAATCAACATTCGAGCATGGCCATGCATTTCAGTTACAACTCCTCGAGTGGCCCTGAGAAATAACTATATCTGATAAGGGTTGGATATTTTCCTCAACTCGAATCCTGCAGATGTAAGCACGTATGAAATGACCGGAAAAAATCTACTTACCCTCCGATTACGCGGACCGTGAGAAAGAAACCAAAGTCACCCAAAAACTGCCTTAATCTCAAGAGACAGTCGATAGTCAAAAGAATCGACTCTAGGAACACAATGGATGTCCTATCCACGACCTGGCACCGAATGTTTTTAAACATTTAGGACTCCATTACGTTGTCACAAAAAAAAGTTGTCCTACGAGGTATCGTCATAATCTCGCATCTGTGATCAATCAGTCAACCGTTTGACTTATGGCTCGTTGAACCCACCATCAATTTGCGCACAATATAATAGCCGGAGTTATCAGCTCACATTGGCGATTACGGACCAAAACAAATATAATGTAATTCAATTCACTTTGTGGCGTTCAAAGTTGTCAGTACAATCTACATGAAAAATAAAATATTATATATAAAACGATGAAGTTATAAATAGTATATGAAAAAGATAATGTATCAAATCCATAATCAATTACTACAACCCTGGAACATGTTTAATTCCCATGGAATTAACATGCCCTACATGCTTATCATAATTCAACGGTTTGGTGAGAGGATCTGCGATGTTATCATCCATCGCAATCTTGTTAATCACTATCTCTTCTTGCTCCACGTAATCACGGATCAGGTGAGCCTTCCGAAGTACATGTCTAGATTTGTTGCTAGACTTTGGCTCCAAAGTCTGGAAGATGGCACCTCTATTGTCACAATAGATGGTGATCGGGTCATTCGAACTAGGAACTACGGAAAGCCCTTGTAAGAATTGATGCATCCATATCGCTTCCTTTGCTGCCTCCGAAGCGGCATAGTACTCGGATTCAGTAGTAGAATCTGCTACAACACTCTGTTTGGAACTCTTCCGGTGACCAAAGCACCATTAAGAGTGAAGACGAACCCGGACTGAGATTTTGAATCATCTCGATCCGTTTGGAAGCTAGCATCTGCGTAACCAGTTGCGCATAGCTTAGTATCGCCTCCATAAGTCAATACCCAATTCTTAGTCCTCCGTAGGTACTTGAGGATATTTTTGACTGCTATCCAGTGTGTTTCACCTGGAGTCTTTTGGTACCGACTCATCATACTCAATGCATATGCCACGTCTGGACGTGTGCATATCATGGCATACATGATCGATCCTATTGCAGATGCATAAGGAACACGACTCATGCGCTCTATCCCTTCAGGCGTCGTGGGTGACTGAGACTTGCTCCACTGGATCCCAGTCGCCATAGGAAGGTTCCCCTTCTTGGAGTTGGTCATGCTGAACCTCTTAAGAACCTTATCCAAATAAGACTCCTGACTAAGTGATAACGTCCGTCGTGATCTATCTCGGTAGATACGGATTCCCAAAATACGTTGTGCCTCACCCAGATCTTTCATCTGGAAATGGTTCTTCAACCATTCTTTAACCAAAGAAAGGAGAGGAATGTCATTCCCAATCAAGAGTATGTCATCGACATACAATATCAAGAATACAATCTTGCTCCCACTCGACTTGATATATAAGCATGGTTCCTCGACCGATCGAGTGAAACCATACTCTTTTATCACTTGGTCGAAACGATGATTCCAACTCCGAGAAGCTTGCTTAAGTCCATAAATGGAACGCTTAAGCTTGCATACTTTCTTAGGATGCTCAGGATCTATGAAACCTTCGGGTTGCACCATGTACAACTCTTCCTCCAAATAACCGTTTAAGAAGGTGGTTTTCACATCCATTTGCCAAATTTCATAATCATGAAATGCGGCAATCGCTAAGATTATCCGAATAGAACGTAGCACGACTACAGGTGCAAAAATCTCATCATAATGCAATCCTTGCACTTGAGTGAAACCTTTTGCCACAAGTCATGCCTTATAGATATCTGGTTGCGCGTCTACATAACGCTTTATTTTGTAAAGCCATTTGCACTGTAGAGGTTTTACCTTATTAGGTAAATCAACTAGATCCCATACGTTATTCTCATACATGGAGTCCATCTCGGATTGCATGGCTTCAAGCCACAGCTTTGAGTCGGAACAGGCCATAGCACCTTTATAGGTTCCGGGTTCATTACTTTCTAGAAGTAAAACGTAATTCTCCTCGACCATACCAATGTATCTGTTCGGAGGATGAGAGTCTCTACCCGACCTCCTAGGTTCCTCAGGAATACCGTATCATCAGTTGGAGGTACAGCTTCCTCCATCTGTTCCTCGGTTGTTGGTTCTGGAATCTCCGACAGCTCGAAGGTTCTATTACTCGTCTTGTTCTCAAGAAATTATTTCTCTAAGAACGTCGCACTAGCCGCAACAAAAACTCGATGTTCGGTTGGCGAATAGAAGTAATGACCAAATGTTCCTTTTGGATAACCTATAAAGTAGGTCTTGACCGATCGCGGGCCGAGCTTATCCTCGTGGCTCCACTTGACATAAGCCTCACAACCCCAAACCCGAATAAAGGACAAGTTGGGGACCGTTCCCTTCCACATTTCAAATGGAGTTTTATCGACAGCTTTAGACGGATTTCGGTTAAGTATAAGAGCGGCTGATAAAAGAGCATAACCCCATAATGAATCAGGCACTACCGTGTGACTCATCATGGATCGAACCATATCAAGTAAGGTTTGATTTCTCCGTTCGGACACACCATTCAATTGAGGTGTTCCAGGTGGAGTTAAGCGCAAAACGATTCCACGATCTTTCGGTGTTGATCAAACTCATTTGAAAGATATTCGCCACCCCGATCTGAACGGAGTGCTTTAATCTTTCTACCCAGTTGGTTATGTACCCTATTCTGGTATTCCTTAAATTTCTCAAAGGACTCACTTTTATGCTTCATTAAGTAGACATATCCGTATCTACTTAAATCGTCCGTGAAAGTGATAAAATATCTATAGCCATCTCTAGCGGTAATTGACATAGGTCCACATACGTCCGTATGTATGAGTCCTAATAGGTCACTAGCGCGCATTCCAACACCTTTGAAGGAAATTCGAGTCATCTTGCCAATAAGACATGATTCACACGTGCCATATGTAGAAAAATCGAATGCGGGAATAGTCCCATTATCGACGAGTTTCTTCACGCGTTTCTCATTTATGTGTCCCATTCGACAATGCCATAGATAGGTTTGATCTTTGTCACCAACCTTTAATTTCTTATTATTCTTGTGTAATACTTCCGTGGTTTGATCTAAGATGTAAATTCCATTCATGGAAACTGCTTTGCCATAAATCATTTCATTAAAAGAGAAATACAACTATTATCCTTTATTGAAAATGTAAAACCGTCTTAAGCAAGTACGGAAACAGAAATAATGTTCTTAGATAAACTGGGTACATAGTAACAGTTATTTAAAAATAACTCAAAACCACTAGGGAGTTGGATTACATATGTTCCCTTCGAGGCAGCAGCTACTCGTGCTCCATTCCCGACTCGCAGGACCACATCACCTTTTTTGAGAGGTATGATGTTCTTTAGGCCCTGCAAATGATTACACAAATGAGAACCACAACCAGTATCTAGTACCCAACTTCCGAAACTTGCATGGTTAATCTCAATCATATGAATATAAGATGACATACCAACAGGAACGACGCGGCATGCCTTGATGTCCTCACGGTAGACGGGACAGTTCCTCCTCCAATGTCCAGTCTTGTGACAATGGTGGCACTCTATGTCACCGCCCTTGCTCTTTGTCTTGCCCTGTGAGCCACTAGTCTCACCAGGCGCACTCTTACCGTTTCCTGGCTTCTTAAACTTTGGCTTACCTACAGCTAGGTCTCCATGAGCCTTGCCCTTACCTTTACCTTTGTAAATCGTGAGAACATCCTGTTTCACGCTCCCATTCAATTTCATATCCTTCTCGGTCTGTATGAGAAGGGAGTGTAGCTCATGAGTACTCTTTTTCAAGTTATTCATATAGTAGTTCGCCCTGAAAAGGGCAAAACCATCGTGAAGAGAATGAAGCATTCGGTCAATGACAATGCTCTCACTGATTTTACAATTCAGTGCCTCCAGCTTCTCGACATTCTCAATCATGTGAAGAATGTGTGGGCTAACCGGTTGGCCCTTCTGGAGTTTCGTATCAAAGAAGCGACAGGTATGCTCATATGTAACGATTCTCGGTGCCTTTGAGAACTCGTTAGTGAGCGTGGTGAAAATCTTGTTTGCACCTTGGGCAATGAAGCGTCTCTGCAAATTGGTTTCCATTGCAAAGATGAGTATGTTCTTTATTGCACCCGCTTCCATAACGAAATCACTATAAGCGAGTGACTCGTTGACTCCTGCATTTGGGCCTGGGTTGACCGGTATTGGCTCGATTAAATACCGAGCTTACCGTCGGCGATGGTAGCATCGTAGTGCCGCCTCCCGATCCATAAAAATTGGACCCATCATTCTTGATCGAGTGGACTGATTCATTTGGTCCATGAACATTTTTAGCCAGGACGAACGATCTAGTATGGCACTAGGCATTGGGATTGCGTTATTTCGACCATTTTGTTGTATGTATTATCGATAATAAACGTGTTCTACACTGCGAAAGAAGAATAAAATAATAAGCATGTGCATCGTTTTAATTTTAAGTCTAATGAGCTAATGTCATAACGCGAAGACTCAAAGAAAAACATTTATACAATTGACCTCCCTCAAGAATTATATAAATGACCCCAAGACTCAATTCTCTGTAAATTGATATGCTAACCTTTTAGTTAATTCTATCGTTAGAATTCTTGGTCGATAAATTTCTGTAAATTCTATCTTTAGTCCATCATAATCACGAGATACTCTTCGGACTATGATGTTGAGGTAAACTAAGTCAACACAACTACTTACCCAACGTAGAAGGGATCATATTAGGCCTACCGACGAAGAAGGGATTCATAGATGTTTGCCCTTATAAAGACTAATCTCAATTTCCGTTTTAGAGGAAGATCCCATCAACTTTATTTAAATTCATTTTAAGTGAACTATAATCTAGCATGCGCGAATGATTAAACTAAGGTGATGGCTTATAGACTGTGACATCTGCATGTCCATGAAAACTAACATACAACCTATATGAGTCAATTTTCATGCATTTTAGTAGTAGGTGGTTTGGTTTTAGGCAGAATATGATGCAATTACTAACATGTGAATGAAAAGCAATAATAATAAAAAAACGTAAAAAACAGTAAAAGTCCTAGTGTGGCCTATCCTATCAAAATGAACAATAAATACAAGTTTGGAATCCATCCTTGGACCCGAGAAGCTTGTCTTGATGTTCCATCTTGATCCATGTAGCGGGAGTGAGCTTGAATCTTCATCTTTAGTCTTCTTTGAAATTACAATAAATAAAATTACATAATTGACCTATTTATTACATTCTAATTTCAAAACCCAAAATTAAAATAAAGGAGATTCGAGATCTCATAATTACATAAAAAAGCATGTTTCCTTCATTACGAAAACATAATTTGACTAAGGCCACACTAAGTAATACAAATTACAACCGATTGCAAAAATTAAGTACGTAAATAAAATCATTCATTCGATTCATTCAACAAAATTAAAAGCATCAACTAAAAATAAATTAAACATACATGACACAATTCCTTAATTATGTTGATTAATTTATCCAAACCACCTATTTAAATTAAATTAAGTGACAATTCCGCAATTAATCACATTAATTTCATTCTTAATCCATATTAAACTTGTAATATGAATTCTATCCGCCAAAATTTTAAACTGCTTTAAAATAACTCGGTATCTTTAAATTGTGAACCGATTCACAATAACTAATTGGCCAAATAAAAAAACAAAATCCAATTTTTTTAAATTGTACTCGGCTGGAAAAATAAACAACAAAAATTTTTTTTTTAATAAAATCCAGCTGTACACGGCTGAAAAAAAACAACCCCCCCCCCCCTTTTTTTATTCGGCAATTAGGAAAACAAAAAGGAAAAAAAAAACTTTCCAAATATTTTTTTTTTCTTTCGGCAATTAGGAAAACAAAAGGAAAAACTTTCCAAAAAAATTTTTTTTTTTTTAAAATTCTGCCGTGAACAGTATAGCAGAACCCAAAAAAAATTATGGCTAAAAAAAACAAGAACCCTAATTGCCCCTTTTTTTCTTTCTTTTCCGGCAATATGCCCTAAAACAAGATTTGATGACAAAATTGTTTACCTTTGCTATTAGAACATGATTAGCATATGAAATACTCCGTAATAAACATGATTAATTTATATGCCAAAAACTATATAGCAAAAACATTCTTTTTATCATAAACATGACGATTCCATTTAATTTTAACTTAATCTGCATTAAATCAAAAACTACCAATTCTTCATATGATAATTTTAACTGATTAAAAACAATAATATGAAAAATAAAAAGGAAAAATATCATCAAACTTAAAAGAAAAAACGGCAGAGAAAAAAAAAAACAATTCGGCACAAAAAAAATTTTGCCGAACCCAAAAATTTTTCGAAACCCTAATTTTTTTCGAAAATCCTCATTGTTCACATACAAATTTATGAAAATCATCAAAATCAAAATCGTGGCCTATTGCTCTGATACCACTTGTGGGAAATCATCTGTATACTTCCCTTAAACTAGAGGGGTTATAACGAATTTAACAATGATGATCAATGGTCATAAACAAAATACATAAACAAAGTATAAAGGATTTAGAATTAACCTTCGGTCCTAGCAAAATTCGCCTAAGTACAATATCAAAATTGATATTCTCCTATTAGTTGCACCCAAGACGATATGAGATATGCCCCTTTATTATGCTAGAAATCGATCTAAAATTTTCTGTAAAATTTAGTTGTTTTTGTGTTTTTTCTGATGAGAGAGAGGAGGCAAGGTCAAGAAAAATCATTAGGGTAGAAATAATTCTCTCCCTTTCTTTTTATACAGACCGAAACTTGGAGTCAATTAGGAAAGAAAAATTCTTCCTAATTTTTTAAACCACCAAATAAGGAGTATCTCCTCCTTATTTTTGGTCTTTCCAAAAATATATAATATGTGTTGAATTGTCATCTAGTGAGGATCGAACCCAAGACCTCTTGGTTTGTGTACCCTCACTATTACCACTATGACACATTCATCTTGTTGATATTAAATATAAGCGATTACATTTAATTACGAATTAATGATTAATTCGTCCAAGTTAACATTATATACATTTAATTAAATATAACTTATTATATTTAATTTACGAATTGACAGTTAATTCGTCTCAACTAATATTATTTAATTTTCATTAAATAATTATCTCATCAACCCATTGACTAACTTTTTAGTCATATTGGGCATCAATGTGATTATATTTCTATAACCACATTTCTCAAACACATCCTATAGGTGTGACCTTTAGGGACCAGTTGATCACCGCCATCTCTATGATAATAACGTCAAACTTTCTAGCAAGCCAACCGTTATTAGGTAAACGTTAATCAACTGATTAAATATACGAAGTATACCCTTGTGAACCTGTAAGAGATTTACAAATGTTATCACACTAATTTGTGGAGGACACAAGCTCCAACAAATAGTTGTCTAATTTTAGTCTAAAGTAACAATTGTGAGGGGGTTTGATTTGAATAGTTCTATAACTAAATGTAACAAAATTAAAACTAAACTAAAGCAAGTAAATGAGTAATTAAAGAAAATGGATGA
Organism: Silene latifolia; assembly: GCF_048544455.1. NCBI lineage: Eukaryota > Viridiplantae > Streptophyta > Magnoliopsida > Caryophyllales > Caryophyllaceae > Silene > Silene latifolia. Next base: position 417,237,398 of record NC_133538.1, on the reverse strand, counting down.
AATCAAATATTGAAAGGATGCTAAGATGGTCGGTTCACTGTAGTTTTGACGGCAGTATCCTAAGTAAGTCTGAGAAAATCACGTAAGACGGGAAGAATAAGAAGTCCTCTCGGTCCATTCTTAACATGTAGCATCTTTCGATCTAGCTACGGGTCCCTAATATCACTAGTGCTGACTCTCGCCCTGAAAAGTGATTTAAAAGCCTAAATTAACTTATCTCTCGATCTTATTAATTTAGTCGTCTTAATTAAGTAGTCTATTTCCCTCTCCTATCTTTCGATCTATCGGGTCGGTCAATTCCTAAGCATTCAACTACTCGTGTGCACTCGATTCGTCAAATATAGCAATTAAATTAATTAAGTCGAAGCAATTCTCACGTGAGCCGGTTGATCGACCATGCAAGGCAGTCGATCGACCATGACGCGACTCAGGTCAACCTATTCTACGCCATCTACACTATAGGTCCCCTACATCTTAGCATAAAGGGTTTAGCTACTCACACTGGAATTAACAATAATAACGAAACTAGAGATGAAAACATTAGGATTCATAACTAAATTAAATGAATAAGAAAACCGCGTAAAACAAGGAATTAAGGCTTTAAGGATTCTAACTAATCAATTCTAATCTAATAATGAATAACAACAAACTGAAATCAAGGAACGTAATTTACCGAATGAAAGCAGGAAGAATCTGAAAGCACGAACGAAAGTAAAGCAAGTAAAACCGATTGTATTGAATGATTATGAGATCTAATGCTAAACTTGATATTGAACCCTAATTATTTCCCTAAAAATTCCCTGATGATCCTCTGAAAAAAAAACACAGGTTACGTTATATAGATAGTCTTACGTAACTTATTCCTAAAACCTAATTACATTGGGCTTCGGAATTCTCGTCCTTTTATTTCACGCCAGAATCACGGTTTGGTCAATCGACCATAAGGACCAGTCGATCAACCAAACCTCGCTGAACAGTAGCTCCTAATCTATTTTAGGAATCGCGCTCTGGTCGATCGACCATAACGGTCAGTCGATCGACTACTTCATCAGGTAGCTGCTCCAAAAGCCTCGTAAATTTGTCTTTGAGGCCTCGATACGCGCACCAAGTTCGTTTCCCGAGTAAATACTTCATGTCAAATAATATGCCAAGTACTCGGGGACGGATTTGGCTCATTTCCCCCTGCATTCTTCACATTTCTGCAATATTACACAAAAACACAAAAGTAGACGGAAATAGAGAAAATAGTAGCTTAAACTACACAAATGAGCTCTGAAATGCGTGTAAAATAGGGTGTAAAACATCATATTTAGGACACGCATCAAGCTTAGTGGAGCTCAAGTGTTCTCAAAGATCGATTTAAGACAAGGCTACCATCAAGTTAAAATCAAAGAGGGGGACGAGTTGAAAACAGCCTTCAAAACCAAACATGGCTTATATGAGTGGCTTGTCATGCCATTTGGTCTCTCTAATGCACCAAGTACTTTCATGAGGTTGATGACCGAGGTCCTTAGACCTTATTTAGGCCGATTTGTGGTGGTATATTTGGATGATATTCTGATTTTTAGTCCGTCCAAAGAAGAGCATCTCAAGCATCTACAAGTGTTGTTTGAAATACTTAGGGAGCACAAGCTTTATGGAAAGTTGGAGAAATGTTCATTCATGCAAAGGGAAGTCCAATTCTTGGGTTTTATCATTAGTGATCAGGGGATTCTAGTGGATCAAGAGAAGGTCAAGGCTATTCAATCTTGGCCAAGACCGAGCACAATCACCAATGTAAGGAGTTTCCATGGCTTAACTTCCTTTTATAGGAGGTTCATCAAAGATTTTAGCACCATTATGGCTCCTATTACCAAGTGTATGAAAAAAGGGGAGTTCTCATAGAATGATAGGGCCGAAACAGCCTTCAACAAAGTCAAGGCCTTAATGTGTGAGTCTCTTATTCTTGTATTACCCAATTTCAACAAGTTATTTGAAGTCGAGTGTGATGCTAGTGGGGTTGGAGTTGGAGCCGTGTTACTTCAAGACCACAAACCAGTAGCATACATTAGTGAGAAGCTCAATGGTGCCAAGCTCAATTACTCAACTTATGACAAGGAATTCTATGCCATTATTCGAGCATTGAATTATTGGAGTCACTACTTGAAGCCAAAGCCATTTGTATTGCATTCCGATCATGAAGCTATCAAGTATATCAATAGTCAACACAAGCTCAATCATAGGCATGCTAAATGGGTGGAATTCTTACAATCATTCAATTTTTCAAGCAAGTATATTGAGGGCAAGAACGATGTGGTGGCTGATGCTCTTTAAAAGAGGTTCACCATGTTGAGTTTTATGGAACAAAGAGTATTAGGATTTGAACACATGAAGGATTTGTACATTAAAGATCCGGATTTCAAAGAGGAGTGGCAAATGTTACAAGTGGGCCGAGAATGTGAGGAGGGCCGAAGGAGCAAGTATTCGGGTCAACGAGGGTTCTTGTTTTTCTGGAATCGATTATGCATACCTAAGGGCCTTATAGAAACTTGTTGGCCAAAGAAGTTCAATCAAATGGCCTTGCCGGTCATTTTGGCATTCAAAAGACATATGATATTCTCCAAGAGCAATTCTTTTGGCCAAAAATGCTTGGGGATGTCCAAAGTGTGATCAAGAGGTGTGCTCCTTGTCATCAAGACAAGTATTCCTTCCAAAAGGGTCCCTACACACCCTTACCCGTCCCAAATCAGCCATGGGAAGATGTTAGCATGTATTTCATTGTGGCCTTGCCAAGGACACAACGAGGCAAGGATTCCATCATGGTCGTGGTTGATCGATTTAGCAAAATGGCTCATTTCATTGCTTAAAAAAAGACCGAGGATGCTTTAAGTGTTGCCAATTTGTATTTTAAGGAAGTGGTCAAGCTCCATGGCGTTCCCAAATCAATAGTTTCTAATCGGGATACTAAGTTTATGAGTCACTTTTGGAGGTCCTTATGGAAGTTGCTCAAAACAAGGCTTCTTTTTAGCACCTCCCATCATCCTCAAACCGATGGTCAAACCGAGGTTACTAACAAGATCTTGGGTAGAATATTAAGGGCCACAGTGTGCAAGTCCTTGAAAGATTGGGATCTCAAACTATCACAAGCCGAGTTTACATTTAATCGAGCTCCTTCATCAAGCACCGGGAAATCTCCATTTGAGGTGGTGTATGGCATTAATCCACTTATGCCTACGGATTTAGCACCTATTAAGAGGAACTCCATTGACTATGATGCCAAGAAAAGCGCCGAACAAATGGTCCAAATCCATGCCCAAGTGAAGAAGCAAATTGAGAAAACAAATTAGGGGTATGCAAACCGTATCAAGAAACTGAGTCATCCAAAGAGCTTTGAACCCGGAGACCTTGTTTGGGTTCATTTGAGGAAGGAGAGGATCCCACAAAAGAGGAAACACAAACTCATGCCTAGGGCCGATGGTCTTTTCGAAGTTGTGGAAAGAATTGGTCCGAGTGCTTACAAAATCAATCTTCCGGGTGAGTATGATGTACATGGAACCTTCAATATTGGTGACTTGAGTCCGTTTTATGAAGACCTCGAGGGTGAATATGTCGAGGATTTGAGGGCAAATCCTTTTCAAGAAGGGGAGGTTGAAACGGGAGAGGAAGCCGAGCTAGACCGCGGATTGGGTCCTTCATCCAATTTGAGGTCTAACTCAAATTCCGTCTAAGAAGACATGGTAATTTTTGTCATGTCTCAATTCTATAATGAATTTTGAGACTTTTTGCCTAGGGACTTTTATTTAAATAAGGATCGAGCTAAGATAAAATCACAAGACAAAACCGAGTAACAAGTTTATCGGTTTTCAACAATCGAGCTTAGTTTGCTTCCAAACGGTCCCCTCTCTTTTATTAAATAAATGAAGACAATCCTAGGACAAAACAAGCTTCCTTAGACAATCCAAATCAGTCCTAGGAGGCTGTTTTATATTTTCAAATGAAGCTCAAGTGTCGCTTTCAAGGAAGGTCCAAAATGTTGCTTTCATTCTTACAATTGTGTAAGAGCTTTGGGGGCTGCTCTCAAGGGATTATTTCAGCTGGAATATTGACCAAAGAAGGCTCCAATTTTGTGTTTTCTAGGTACCTCTTATGTCCCTATTGTTGTAAGGCTTATGTAAGACCAAGAGAAGAACATTTGGATTGTTCTTGTTGGAGAAGGCACACGGCTGCCTAGGAGCTGCTTTTTTTTTTTCTTACTTGTTTAATGCTAGCCCTTGGATGTAAAATAGGTGGTTAAGATTAGAAAGCTTGGGTACTATATAAACCAAGTCCTTGGTTGTAAAAAATCAGATTTGCTTAAGTTAAAAACCAAGTAAGAAACAAGAGTTTTCTTCATTAAATCTCTTCTTTGCTTTGTGCTTGAAGAGCTCCATTGCTTTGTGCTTGGGGTTGATAGTTTACTTGCTTGTGTGCTTTGAACTATCGAGTCTATTCCTATTGCTTTGTGTTCGGGTCTAGACATATCAACCAATCGTCCCTCAAGGACACGCCTAACACAGCAGTTTGTTTCATGCAAACTTAGGCTCATTTCTTTAGTTTAACACTTAAATTATCGAGTTAGAGGTTTCACTCCAACTACCTGCGCTATTTTAATAAGCCTATTATTTAATCAATGATGAAATTTGGTTTCTTATTATTTAGAATTAGAATTTAGCACTTTCACATACTTTTTACATATTTCTTATTTGACAGTTATATATTTTGCATGTTAGATATTAACACTTCGTTTATTTATATGCAGTGGATTCGAAGAAGAAAAACCATGGATTTATTTGCGGGGAACTTCTACTTGAGATGATTGACTGTGTCCATATTATTTTGGTAGCTCCATGGTTATGAATAGATACCACGTAAATTAGGATACTCCGTATTAATTGGTTGCTTTCTTGAAGGGTTAAGTTTAGTGTACATGTTGAGAAAGGCCATTGTGATAAGAATTTTTATACTCCCTCTGTCTCAATGAATAATTTACATTTGTTTTATTTTTGAGAGGAAAGCAAAAGAAATGTAAACTATTGACCGAAACAGGGGGAGTATAACTTAATATAATATAAAGATCGTTAAACATCACTTGCCATTGACACGATGTAAGTAATTTCGATTTTCTTCGCATGATGAATTACCTTAAACGATAAAAATATCGTCGAAATAAATAAAAGTTAGCTTTTTTTCCAAGCCCCACGTTAAAAATTGACTTTTTTGAACTCCCACGTCGTACTACATAGAAATTTTCAATAATTTCCGAAATTGGAGTGATAGATGAGTTTGTTAGAGTTAAAACTGTGTCTATTATTAAACGTAAAAAAAACATCAAATAATTAAATTTTCCTGTTAATATGTTTTACTCTTTTTAGTTGGGTGGGGTATTTACGTGACTGTTTTACTTGATTCTTCGCCTCACTTATTTCTAATGATTCAAGCTTGATTCATATTTCGTTAAATTTATTTAACGATTAACCGATTGTATAAACAAGAAAATCACTACTACAGATATAGGCTATAATAACAGTTAAAAACCGTTGTTATATAAAAAAGAGGACGTTGTTAAAGCGTCCGTTGTGAAAGGTTTTAACAACGGTTGGTTTTTCTAAGAAACTCATTGTGAAAACTATTAACAACGGTTTAAAGTAGAAAAAACCGTTGTGGAAAGTGTGACTAATTTTTGGTGGGAAATTTATAACAACGGTTACAGTAGAAAAAACCGTTATTATCACTAAAGACAGCGGGTGTTTTTTTAATAACTGTTGTTGTTGATTTTAAAAAAAAAATTAAATTATATATTACTAGATGCATGCATTATTACTGCAATTCCGATGCATAATGCATTATTACTGCCAAATCCTGCATATGAAAGGACACAATAATATATGGAATGAAAAGGGTTATAAGATTTGGCACAACTTCCTAAACATATTAATTAAAAAACAACTCAAACGACACATTACTAAGTATAAATTCATGCATTATCTCAATAACCATTTCCATTATATCACTATCTCCACGTCCTAAACTCCAAACCCTAAATCTTTAAAACAAACTCCAAACTTCCTTCAACACTTCCTTCAACAATGAATGATAACATCCGTAATACATGCATTATGACCGAGTACAACAAGAGTTTCATCCGCCGGTTGCTGGACATCGAGGGCAGGTACAGGAGCTACCTTGAGGACGCTCGGACCGCACTCAAGGACGCCAAAAAAAATGGCTTGACAGAGCAGCAGATGTTGCAGCTATATAACGATATAGAAAATGTGGAACGAAACCTCCAAATAGCAAAGGAGGAGAGGATGGATATCATAGAAGAGAATAAGACTCTCTATGCATATCTAAGAATTGCATTTTTAGCAATGTAATTCGTTTTTTTATGTATTTATATATTAATTATTTAATTAAGTTTATTATGCATTATTCCTCTCCATCATCTTCTTCTTTTGTTTTATTTTATTTAATTTGTTTTACAAGCTAATAAACGCAGAAAAACAACAGTGAGAAAACTAATTAAGCGAATAATACTTAGAGAAAGAACAATAATGATCGATAAAAACACATGCAAATAAAATAATTAGAGAAAGAAAATAATGACTGAGATGATGACAAAACCTAAAGCCATGCATATAAAGTAGAGTTGATCAAAAGCGGGCTTGAGGCGGACACGGGCCGGGCCCAGGTGCTAAAAAAGTGTCCGGTGGGCCTTATTTTATAGCCCGAGCCCGCTAAGCGGGCCAGTTTTCACTATCCGTACCCGCCCACTTCAGGAGAGCGGGCGGCCCACGGGCCTGACTAAAATCAAATACAGAAATTAGCGTTTCTATTAAAACACGAGTTTGTTATCTCTACATCTCACTAAAACTTAACAATTGTCTTTAAAAGCTTTTACCTTTAAGAAAGTATACTAATTTTCAAAAGATAAGTTTACTAAATTTTGGAAAAAACACAAGTTTGGAAATGTTCTACTACAAACATCAAAAATTCATTTTTGCCTTAGTCTTTGTGCGGCATTGATAGCAGTTACATATACTCCTGTGTAAATACTTGAAAGGTACTATCTTTATACGACAATCACGTTAGCATGTTCATTATCGGAGAATCTTTATGCGACAAGTGTAAATACCGACAATCTCCCACTTATACTTAAGGCATAAGTATTCATTTGCGCTACCTAATTGGTTTAGAGTGTACAAATTGTAAATGAAATGAGCATATAACGTCGGAGAAAGGTTTGAGGACTTTTACGATGTTACTTTTAATAGCGGGCCGCCCATGGGCAATTTTTTGTAGTCCAAACCCGTCCATTTTTCTAGCGGGCCTCGTTTTCTTGTCCGTTACCCGTTTAATTTTTTATTTTTCTTATCCAAGCCCGCTATTCTTGATCAGCTCTAATATAAAGCGATACCTGATAATTAGAGAAAATAAGAGATGACGATAACAATAGTGACGGAGATGATAAAGCGACGATGAGAAAGAGAGAAAGAGACGATGAGAAAGTGTGTGTTTGTATTTGTGTATGTTTGTGTTCATGTTAAGTTTTTGTGTTTTCGGCTGTAGCTGATCTGTGTTTGTGTGGTTTATATTATGGAAAGTATTGACAACGGTTTTTACACAAAAACCTGTTGTCATTAGAGAATATATTAACAACGGGTCCTTAGAAAGCCGTTGTTAAAAAGTATTAATAATTGGTTCAAATATAACCGTTGTAATTACTTTTCACTAATTTTGCGCCAAATTATTAACAACGGCTATAATGTATTACAAAGTAAACTGTTGTTATTAGTTTTTATATTAACAACGGTTGTGCAAGTTTGACACGTTGTTAAAATCTATAACAACGGTCAACAACACATAACCGTAGTAGTTAAGTTTAGTAAAATTCAAGCCATCCATTCTACAACGTCTTATGGTGATTTTCGTGAATAAGCGTTGTTAAAGAGGCGTTGTAGTTGCCTGGATTTGTAGTAGTGAATGATAGGAGAAATAAGAATATGTATCATATAGTAAGTTGATGCATTGGATTGGACATCCAATTTTAATTTTCTTATCCGTACTTTGATCTGAAGGTAAAAGTTTTACTGAACTCTACCCCACCATATATACTCACATTTTTATGATACGAGTATATGTTTTCTTAATTGCTTTATTTAAAAGGGGAAATAAAGTAAGTATAAACTATTGACTAAAACGGAGGATATTATGAACTCAATCTCCTCTTCATAATAATAACGACCTCCTACGATTATGTTTGATACTTATGTTTATGTACTTTTTGTGCTTTGACGTCTTTTTTCCCGACCCACAGGTTTACCACATACGCAAACAAGACATAGATGAATTTCAACAAAAAAGATCTTCAATATTCGATTAGCATTTAACTTTAAAATTTTAAAACTTATCTTAAATTGTCACCATTGTTAGTCCGTTAGTTATAAACATATACACTTAATGTCGTATTCGGTATAAAATTCTATTTCTTTTACTCTTGGGATTTCAGAAGCGTTAGCTTTGTTAGTTTTGTTAGTATATGAGTTCGCATGCAATTTCTTTGACATTTTCGGTAATTACTCAGTATATGAGATAGAAGATTTAGTGAATGAGATTTTAATTTGTTTATTTATGTCACAAGCTATCGTGTAATGTAATAGGAGTACGACATCACTTCTTAGTATGTGCATGTAGAGAAGTTGCATTGGTTGAATGTAGAATTCAACAATATTTCAAGTGTATTCACAAATTCAATTTAATAATCGGGATAGCTAATTTGATACTCCGTAATAATCAATACGTTTAATAGTAAACTCATTAGTCTACGATGATAATTTATATGGGTTAACAGCTGCACTAAGAACAAAACTCATATACTACTTACAAAAATTCTATTTTTACCCCGTGGTCACTCTAATTATTTGTAAATTGTAGCTAAGCAAAAATATCTCAACGCATATATTAATTACAAAAAGAGAAATATTATCTACCTTCTCTTTTTAACCTTCTCTTCTACATTCTCTTCTCATAACTGATTAAAATATCGTTTATTTTGCTTGATCTACTTGTCTTATGATCCCACCCAATATATATTAATTTAGTCGGTTGTGAGAGGGTGAAAGAGAAGGTTGGAGAGAATGTTAAAAAGAGAAGGTTGGTAGCATCCCTCTTACAAAAATTGAGCTAAGAATATGAACTTTAAAAAACGCATGTTTGATGACATTTTTTATTGTTGAAAAGACCGAGTTCTTTTAGACTTATATTGGTTGAGAAGAAGTATCTACTATACAATTCTTAACAAATCGGTTTTTATAATTGAATATATAAGTTGTTTTCAGAGGTAAACTAAACATTAACGTTTTCTTTTTTAATATATAGACTAGATTTCATGCCCAGCCGTTGTCCAGGTAATATCAAGAAATAATTTCTAAATATTTGTCTTAATCGAGATTGTTGCTTTGAAAGCATTTTAGTTATAACGAATATAGTAGTTGCGCATCTAGAATTCTCTTATGTTCAAAATTATATAACTTATTCTATTGTTGATCAAATTCTTGCAGTAGTTAATTGTCAATTTGTGATAAACGTTCTTTCTTTTCTTTCAATCATGTACGGATAGAATTCTATACATCATAGGAATTCTATACATAGAAACTACACAATAGTCTCTGGTACATAGGAATTCTATACATCATAGGGATTTTGTTGGAGATCATTCACTATTAGCATCAAATATACTCGTACATTAGTTTTTAGAATTAGCAGTTAACAAATTTGGATTCTCTTATAGCGGTTCGTAAAAGTTGGACTCTTATATAGAGAGGCATGTTTAACTATGATGGCAATTCAAGTTGTCGCCAAAATGAGATCCAGACCATTAATAGGAACTTGTCTCTCCATTTCTTTTTAGGAAATGAAGAGAAAATGGACTCCTGGTAGACGGCACTCACGACACTGTTTCTAAATCTTTAATTGGATGCTATTATATATGTAATTTTATAACTATAATTAATTTATTCTCTAATTTACAATTTACATCTAGCCTTGATTTTACTCTACTGCCAATTACGTGTGATGGAGTACAATATGAATTCATATTTTTTTTCCTTATTTAGACTATTTAAATATAAGTAATTTTAGTCTACTACAAATATTATCTTTTCTATTTTTTGCAATAGTTTATTTTTATATTTTTTTCATTAATTTATTTCTAAGTAATATACAATTGTTGTAGCCAATGAAATCGCTCGAAAAGTTCCTCGGCGTTGCCAGGGTAATGTCTTATGTGGATTAAATTAAATGCTCCATATCTATCATGACATTTGTATAGCAAATATACACGAATGAAAGTTTGAGGTTGTTCGAAATTCAACTCTTATTCAGCTCAATTCAACTCATTTTAGTTCAGTTTAACTAAATTCAGCCCAATTTAGTTAAACTTATTTCAGCTCTATTTGCTTCAGCAAATTTCGAATTAGTTCCGTCTCATTGAGCTCATTTTAGCTGTGGACGGGTAAAGTTCTCGACCTTTTTGAAGTTGCGACTATGGGATTTATCTGTATGCATCCCTTTATATTTAAGGATTATAACGAATTATAAAGTGATGATAACTAGTCATAAAATAAATTGCATAAACAAAATCGTAAAGGATTAAGAAATAACCTTCGGTCCTAGCTTTTATGGCCTATGAACAATATCGCAATGATATTCTCCTATCAGTTGCACCCAAGATGCTCCGAGAAATGCCCCTCAAATTGCTAGAATGAGATCTCCAATTTTCTGTAAATATTAGGATTTATTTGTGTGATTTTCTGATGAGAGAAAATGATGAGCAAAAATTAGGTTTTGAAAAAAAAAAAAAACCTAACTCTCCTTATAACCGAGTATATGGAGAAATAGGGTTGATTTCCTTTTTCCAAAAATCAGCCCATATGAACCTTATTTTCGGTTATTCCAAAAATGTATAAATGTGTTAAAGATAAATTGTCATCTAGTGAGGATCGAACCCATGACCTCTTGGTTTGAGTACCCTCGCCATTACCACTATGACAAATTCATATTGTTGATATTAAATATAACCGATTACATTTAATTACGAATTAACAGATTAATTCGTCCAAGCTAACATTACATACATTTAATTAAATATAACTTATATATTCAATTTACGAATTGTGATTAATTGTCTCAACTAATATTATTTAATCTTCATTAAATAATTGTCTCATCAACACATTGACTAACTGTTTAGTCATATAAGGCATCAATGTGATTATATTTCTATAACCACGTCTCTCAAACACATCCTATAGGTGTGACCTTTAGGGACAAGTTGATCACCGCCATCTGTATGATAATAACGTCAAACTTTCTAGCAAGCCAACCGTTATTAGGTAATCGTTAATCAACTGATTAAAATACGAAGTATACCCTTGTGAACCTGTAAGAGATTTACAAATGTTATCACACTAATTTGTGGAGGACACAAGCTCCAACAAACTCCCACTTGTCCTCACAAGTGTATGTGCGATAACCGATTCTCATATCCTAAAATTTCTCCCACTCAATGTAAAACAATTTGCAAATCCGTATTCACAAAGGTTGTATTTTACAAGCGATCATTATCAAGAGTGGTTTCCCCGACTATAGAGTAACTTAACTGATAAACGAATCAACATTCGAGCATGGCCATGCATTTCAGTTACAACTCCTCGAGTGGCCCTGAGAAATAACTATACCTGATAAGGGTTGGATATTTTTCTCAACTCGAATCCTGCCGATGTAAGCACAGTATGAAATGACCCAGAAAAAATCTACTTAGCCTCCGATTACGGAGGACCGTGAGAAAGAAACCAAAGTCACCCAAAAACTGCCTTAATCTCAAGAGACAATCGATAGTCAAAAGAATCGACTCTAGGAACACAATGGATGTCCTATCCACGACCTGGCACCGAATGTTTTAAACATTTAGGACTCCATAACGTTGTCACAAAAATTTGTCCTACGAGGTATCGTTATAATCTCGCATTTGTGATCGATCAGTCAACAGTTTGACTTATGGCTCGTTGAACCCACCATCAATCGATTGCACAATATAATAGCCGAGTTATCGGCTCTTGTAGGCGATTACGGACCAAATAAAATATAATGTAATTGATTCACTTTGTGGCGTTCAAAGTTGTCAGTACAATCCACATGAAAAACAAAATATTATATTAAAACGATGAAGTTATAAATAGTATATGAAAAAGATAACGTATCGAATTCATAATCAACTACTATAACTCAGGTACACGTTTAATTCTCATGAAAATAACGTGCCCTCCATGCTTATCATATTTCAATGGCTCAGTAGTAGAATCTGCTACAACTTCCTGTGTGGTACTATTCCAGCTGACCGCAGCACCATTAAGAGTAAAAACGAATCTAGACTATGATTTCTAATCATCTCGATCCGTTTGGAAGCTAGCATCTGCGCAACCGATTGCGCATAGCTTAGTATCGCCTCCATAAGTCAATACCCTATCCTTAGTCCTCCGTAGGTACTTGAGGATATTTTTAACAACTATCCAGTGTGTTTCACCTGGATTGTTTTTGTACCGACTCGTCATACTCAATGCATATGACACGTCTGGACGTGTGCATATCATGGCATACATGATTGATCCTATTGCAGATGCATAAGGAACACGACTCATGCGCTCAATCCCTTCAGGCGTCGTGGGTGACTGGGACTTTCTCAACTGCATCCCAGACGTCATTGGAAGGTTCCCCTTCTTGGAGTTGGTCATGCTGAACCTCTCAAGAATCTTATCCAAATAAGACTCCTGACTTAGTGATAACGTCCGTCGTGATCTATCTCGGTAGATACGGATTCCCAAAATGCGTTGTGCCTCACCCAGATCTTTCATCTGGAAATGGTTCTTCAACCATTCTTTAACCGAAGATAGGAGAGGAATGTCATTTCCAATCAAGAGTATGTCATCAACATACAATATCAAGAATACAATCTTGCTCCCACTTGACTTGATATACAAGCATGGTTCTTCGACCGATCAAGTGAAACCATACTCTTTTATCACATGGTCGAAACGATGATTCCAACTCCGAGAAGCTTGCTTAAGTCCATAAATGGAACGCTTAAACTTGCATACTTTCTTAGGATGTTCAGGATCTATGAAACCTTCGGGTTGCACCATGTACAACTCTTCCTCCAAATAACCGTTAAAGAAGGCGGTTTTCACATCCATTTGCCAAATTTCATAGTCATGAAATGCGGCAATCGCTATGATTATCCGAATGGAACGTAACATGACTACGGGTGCAAAACTTTCATCATAATGTAATCCGTGCACTTGAGTGAAACCTTTTACCACAAGTATTGCCTTATAGGTATCTGGTTGCGCGTCTACAGAATGCTTTATTTTGTAAAGCCATTTACACTGTAGAGGTTGTACCTTATTAGGTAAATCAACTAGATCCCATACGTTATTCTCATACATGGAGTCCATCTCGGATTGCATGGCTTCGAGCCATAGCTTTGAGTCGGAACAGGCCATAGCACCTTTATAGGTAGCGGGTTCATTACTCTCAAGGAGTAAAACGTCATTCTCCTCGACCATACCAATGTATCTGTCCGGAGGATTAGAGACTCTACCCGACCTCCTAGGTTCCTCAGGAATATGAACCATGTCATCAGTTGGAGGAACAAATTCCTCCATCCGTTCCTCGGTTGTTGGTTCTGGAATCTCCGATAGCTCGAAGGTTCTATTACTCGTCTTGTTCTCGAGAAATTCTTTCTCTAAGAATGTCGCACTAGCCGCAACAAAAACTCGATGTTCGGTAGGCGAATAGAAGTAATGACCAAATGTTCCTTTTGGATAACCTATAAAGTATGTCTTGACCGATCGCGGGCCGAACTTATCCTCGTGTCTCCACTTGACATAAGCCTCGCAGCCCCAAACCCGAATAAAGGACAAGTTAGGCACCGTTCCCTTCCACATTTCATATGGAGTCTTGTCGACAGCTTTAGTCGGACTTCGGTTAAGTATAAGAGCAGCTGACAAAAGAGCAAAACCCCATAATGAATCAGGCACTACCGTGTGACTCATCATGGATCGAACCATATCAAGTAAGGTTCGATTTCTCCGTTCGGACACACCATTTAATTGAGGTGTTCCAGGTGGAGTTAACTGCAAAACGATTCCACAGTCTTTAAGGTGTTGATCAAACTCATTTGAAAGATATTCGCCAGCCCGATCTGAACGGAGTGCTTTAACCTTTCTACCCAGTTGGTTTTCAACCCTGTTCTGGTATTCCTTGAATATCTCAAAGGACTCACTTTTAAGCTTCATTAAGTAGACATATCCGTATCTACACAAATCGTCCGTGAAAGTAATAAAATATCTATGGCCATCTCTAGCGGTAATTGACATAGGTCCACAAACATCAGTATGTATGAGTCCTAATAGGTCATGTGGGAAATAATCTGTATACTTCCCTTTAACATGAAGGATTATAACGATATAATAAAGATGATCTATGGTTATAAAATAAAATACATAAGCATAAGTAAAAAGATTTAGAATTAACTTCGGGTCCTTGCAAAATTGGCCTAAGAACAATATCAAAATTTATATTCGCCTATTAGTTGCACACAAGACGATCTAAGATATACCCTTTGATTATGCTAGAAATCAATCTAAAATTTTCTGTAAAATTTTATTGTCTTTGTGTTTTTGTGATGAGAAAGAGGAGGCTAGGTCAGAAAAAGAATTAGGTTAAAAATAATTCTCCACCTTTCTTTTTTTATAGACCGAAATCCGAAATCAATTAGGAAAGATTTACATCTCCTAATTTCGGCCAATGTGATCCGAAAATAAGGAATTAAATTTCCTTATTTTTGGTCTTTCCAAAAATATATAAAGTGTGTTAAATTGTCATCTAGTGAGGATCGAACCCATGATCTCTTGGCTTGTGTACCCTCACTATTACCACTATGACACATTCAACTTGTTGATATTAAATACAACTGATTATATTTAACTACGAATTAACAGATTAATTCTTTCAAACTAACCTTATATATATTTAATTAAATATAACTTATTATATTTAATTTACGAATTGACAGTTAATTCGTCTCAACTTAATATTATTTAATTTTCATTAAATAATTATCTCATCAACATATTGACTAACTTTTTAGTCATTTTGGGCATCAATGTAATTATATTTCTATAACCACATTTCTCAAATACGTCCTATAGGTGTGACCTTTAGGGACCAGTTGATCACCGCCATCTGTATGATAATAACGTCAAACTTTCTAGCAAGCCAACCGTTATTAGGTAAACGTTAATCAACTGATTAAATATACGAAATATACCCTTGTGAACCTGTAAGAGATTTACAAATGTTATCACACTAATTTGTGGAGGACACCAGCTCCAACAAACTCCCACTTGTCCTCACAAGTGTATGTGCGATAAACGATTCTCATATCCTTTAAAATTTCTCCCACTCAATGTAAAACAATTTGCAAATCCGAATTCACAAAGGTCGTATTTTACAAGCGATCAATATCAAGAGTGGTTTTCCCGACTAGAGAGTAACTTAACTGATAAACGAATCAACATTCGAGCATGGCCATGCATTTCAGTTACAACTCCTCGAGTGGCCCTGAGAAATAACTATACCTGATAAGGGATGGATATTTTCCTCAACTCAAATCTTGCTGGTGTAAGCACAGTATGAAATGACCCAGAAAAAATCTACTTAGCCCCAATTACGGTAGACCGTGAGAAAGAAACCAAAGTCACCCAAAAAACTGCCTTAATCTCAAGAGACAGTTGATAGTCAAAAGAATCGACTCTAGGTACACAATAGATGTCCTATCCACGACCTGGCACCGAATGCTATAGAACATTTAGGACTCCATTACGTTTTCACAAATAAAAATTGTCCTACGAGGTATTGTCATAATCTCGTATCTGTGATCGATTAGTCAACCGTTTAACTTATGGCTCGTTGAACACACCATCAATCGACTGCACAATATAATAGCCGGAGTTATCAGCTCACATTGGCGATTACGGAAAAAAACAAATATAATGTAATTCAGTTCACTTTGTGGCGTTCAATGTTGTCAATACAATCCACATGAAAAACAAAGTATTATATATATAAAACGATGAAGTTATAAATAATATATGAAAAAGATAATGTATCAAATCCATAATCAAGTACTACAACTTAGGAACATATTTAATTCCCATGGAATTAACATGCCCTACATGCTTATCATAATTCAACGGTTTGGTGAGAGGATCTGCGATGTTATCATCCGTCGCAATCTTGTCAATCACTATCTCTTCTTGCTCCACGTAATCACGGATCAGGTGAGCCTTCCGAAGTACATGTCTAGATTTGTTGCTAGACTTTGGCTCCTTAGCCTGGAAGATGACACCTCTATTGTCACAATAGATGGTGATCGAGTCATTCGAACTAGGAACTACCGAAAGCCCTTGTAAGAATTGACGCATCCATATCGCTTCCTTTGCTGCCTCCGAAGCGGCATAGTACTCAGATTCAGTAGTAGAATCTGCTACAACACTCTGTTTGGAACTCTTCCAGCTGACCGCAGCACCATTAAGAGTGAAGATGAACCCGGACTGAGATTTTGAATCGTCTCGATCCGTTTGGAAGCTAGCATCTGCGTAACCGGTTGCGCATAGCTTAGTATCGCCTCCATAAGTCAATATCCAATCCTTAGTCCTCCGTAGGTACTTGAGTATATTTTTGACTGCTATCCAGTGTGTTTCACCTGGAGTCTTTTGGTACCGACTCGTCATACTCAATGCATATGCCACGTCTGGACGTGTGCATATCATGGCATACATGATCGATCCTATTGCAGAAGCATAAGAAACACGACTCATGCGCTCAATACCTTCGGGCGTCGTGGGCAGATCGAGACTTGCTCAAGCGCATCCCGATCGTCATAGAAAGGTTCCCCTTCTTGGAGTTGGTCATGCTGAACCTCTCAAGAACCTTATCTAGATAAGACTCCTGACTAAGTGATAACATCCGTCGTGGTCTATCTCGGTAGATACGGATTCCCAAAATACGTTGTGCCTCACCCAGATCTTTCATCTGGAAATGGTTCTTCAACCATTCTTTAACCGTAGAAAGGAGAGGAATGTCATTCCCAATCAAGAGTATGTCATCGACATACAATATCAAGAATACAATCTTGCTCCCACTCGACTTGATATATAAGCATGGTTCTTCGACCGATCGAGTGAAACCATACTCTTTTATCACTTGGTCGAAACGATGATTCCAACTCCGAGAAGCTTGCTTAAGTCCATAAATGGAACGCTTAAGCTTGCATACTTTCTTAGGATGTTTAGGATCTATGAAACCTTCGGGTTGCACCATGTACAACTCTTCCTCCAAATAACCGTTTAAGAAGGCGGTTTTCACATCCATTTGCCAAATCTCATAATCATGAAATGCAGCAATCGCTATGATTATCCGAATGGAACGTAGCCTGACTACAGGTGCAAAAATCTCATCATAATGCAATCCTTGCACTTGAGTGAAACCTTTTGCAACAAGTCGTGCCTTATAGATATCTGGTTGCGCGTCTACAAAACGCTTTATTTTGTAAAGCCATTTGCACTGTAGAGGTTTTACCTTATTAGGTAAATCAACTAGATCCCATACGTTATTCTCATACATGGAGTCTATCTCGGATTGCATGGCTTCAAGCCATAGTTTTGAGTCGGAACAGGCCATAGCACCTTTATAGGTTGCGGGTTCATTACTTTCTAGAAGTAAAACATCATTCTCCTCGACCATACCAATGTATCTGTCCGAAGGATGAGAGTCTCTACCCGACCTCCTAGGTTCCTCAGGAATATTAACCGTATCATCAGTTGGAGGTACAACTTCCTCCATCTGTTCCTCGGTTGTTAGTTCTGGAATCTCCGACAGCTCGAAGGTTCTATTACTCGACTTGTTCTCGAGAAATTCTTTCTCTAAGAACGTCGCACTAGCCGCAACAAATACTCGATGTTCGGTTGGCGAATAGAAGTAATGACCAAATGTTCCTTTTAGATAACCTATAAAGTATGTCTTGACCGAACGCGGGCCGAGCTTATCCTCGTGTCTCCACTTGACATAAGCCTCGCAGCCCCAAACCCGAATAAAGGACAAGTTAGGTACCGTTCCCTTCCACATTTCATATGGAGTCTTGTCGACAGCTTTAGACGGACTTCGGTTAAGTATAAAAGTAGCTGACAAAAGAGCATAACCCCATAATGAATCAGGTACTACCGTGTGACTCATCATGGATCGAACCATATCAAGTAAGGTTCGATTTCTCCATTCGGACACACCATTTAATTGAGGTGTTCCAGGTGGAGTTAACTGTAGAGCGATTCCACAGTCTTTCAGGTGTTGATCAAACTCATTTGAAAGATATTCGCCACCCCGATCTGAATGGAGTGCTTTAATCTTTCTACCCAGTTGGTTCTGTACCCTATTCTGGTATTCCTTAAATTTCTCAAAGGACTCACTTTTATGCTTCATTAAGTAGACATATCCGTATCTACTCAAATCGTCCGTGAAAGTGATAAAATATCTATAGCCATCTCTAGCGGTAATTGACATAGGTCCACATACGTCCGTATGTATGAGTCCTAATAGGCCACTAGCGCACATTCCAACACCTTTGAAGGAAATTCGAGTCATCTTGCCAATGAGACATGATTCACACGTGCCATATGCAGAAAATCCGAATGAGGGAATAGTCCCATTATCGACGAGTTTCTTTACGCGTTTCTCATTTATGTGTCCCATTCGACAATGCCATAGATAGGTTTGATCTTTGTCACCAACCTTTAATTTCTTATTATTCATGTGTAATACTTCCGTGGTTTGATCTAAGATATAAATTCCATTCATGGAAACTGCTTTGCCATAAATCATTTCATTAAAAGAGAAAATACAACTATTATCCTTTATTGAAAATGTAAAACCGTCTTTAGCAAGTACGGAAACAGAAATAATGTTCTTAGATAAACTGGGTACATAGTAATGTGATTATTTAATGATAAATCAAAACCGCTAGGGAGTTGGATTACATATGTTTCCTTCGAGGCAGCGACTACTCGTGCTCCATTCCGACACGCAGTCCACATCACCTTTTTCGAGAGGTATGATGTTCTTTAGGCCCCGCAAATGATTACACAGATGAGAACCACAACCAGTATCTAGTACCCAAGTTTCGAAACTTGCATGGTTAATCTCAATCATATGAATATAAGATGACATACCAACAGGAGCGACACGGCCTGCTTTGATGTCCTCACGGTAGACGGGACAGTTCCTTCTCCAATATCCAGTCTTGTGACAATGGTGGCACTCTATGTCACCGCCCTTGCTCTTTGTCTTGCCCTGTGAGCCACTAGTCTCACCGGCGCACTCTTCGTTTCTGGCTTTTTAAACTTTGGCTTACCTACGCCTAGGTCGCCATGAGCCTTGCCCTTACCTTTACTTTTGTTGTGAATCGTGAGAACATCCTGCTTCATGCTCCCACTCAATTTCATATCCTTCTGGCGGTCATACGAGAAGGGAGTGTAGCTCATGAGGACTCTTTTTCAAGTCATTCATGTAGTAGTTCGCCCGAAAAGGGCAAAACCATCGTGAAGAGAATGAAGCATTCGGTCAATGACAATGCTCTCACCTGATTCTACAATTCTTCGGTGACTCGGTTTCTCGACATTCTCAATCATGTGAAGAATGTGTGGGCTAACCGATTGGCCCTTCTGGAGTTTCGCATCAAAGAAGCGACAGGTATGCTCATATGTGATGATTCTCGGTGCCTTTGAGAACTCATTAGTGAGCGTGATGAAAATCTTATTTGCACCTTGGGCAATGAAGCGTCTCTGCAAATTGGTTTCCATTGCAAAGATGAGTACGTTCTTTATCGCACCCGCTTCCATAACGAAATCACTATAAGCGAGTGACTCGTTGGCTCCTGCGTTTGGGCCTGGGTTGACCGGTATTGGCTCGATTAAAATACCCGAGCTTACCGTCGCGATGGCGCATTCCGTAGTGCCGCCTCCCGATCCGCAAAATTGGACCCATCATTCTTCAGTCGAGTGGACTGATTCATTTGGTCCATGAACATTTTAAGCCAGGACGAACGATCTAGTGTGGCACTAGGCATTGGGATTGCGTTATTTCCAGCCATTTGTTGTAACAATATTATTGATAATAAGCGTGTTCTACACTGCGAAAGAAGAATAAAATAATAAGCATGCATCGTTTTTATTTTAAGTCTAATGAACTAATGTCATAACGCGAAGACTCAAAAATATTTATACAATTGACCTCCCTCAAAAATTATATAAATGACCCCAAGACTCAATTCTCTGTAAATTGATAAGCTAACCTGTTAGCTAATTCTACCGTTAGAATTCTTGGTCGATAAATTTCTGTAAATTCTATCTATAGTCCATCATAATCACGAGAAACTCTTTGGACTATGATGTTGAGGTAAACTAAGTCAACACAACTACTTACCCAACGTAGAAGGGGTCATATTAGGCCTACCGACGAAGAAGGGATTCATAGATTTTTGCCCTTATAAAGACTAATCTCAATTTCCGTTTTAGAGGAAGATCTCATCAACTTTTTAATTCATTTTAAGTGAACTATAATCTAGCATGCGAGAATGATTTAAACTAAGGTGATGGCTTAAAGACTGTGACATCTGCATGTCCATGAAAACTAACATACAACCTATATGAGTCAATTTTCATGCATTTTAGTAGTAGGTGGTTTGGTTTAGGCGGAATATGATGCATAAACTATCATGTGAATGAAAAGCAATAGGAATGAAAACTTAAAAACAATAATAAAGTCCTAGTGTGGCCTATCCTATCAAAATGAACAATAAATACAAGTTTGGAATCCATCCTTGGACCCGAGAAGCTTGTCTTGATGTTCCATCTTGATCCATGTAGCGGGAGTGAGCTTGAATCTTCATCTTTAGTCTTCTTTGAAATTACAATAATTAAAAATTACATAATTGACCTATTAATTACATTCTAATTTCAAAACCCAAAACTAAAATAAAGGAGATTCGAGATCTCATAATTACATAAAAATTATGTTTCCTTCATTACGAAAACATAATTGACTAAGGCCACACTAAGTATTAGAAATTACAACCGATAACAAAATTAAATACGTAAATAAAATTCATTCATTCGATTCATTCAAAATAATTAAAAGCATCAACTAAAATTAAATTAAACATACATAATACAATAAATTAATTATGTTGATTAATTTATCCAAACCACCTATTTAAATTAAATTAAGTGACAATTTCGCAATTTAATCACATTAATTTCATACTTAATCCATATTATACTTGTAATATGAATTCTATCAAATCAAAAATTTTAAAGCGCTTTAAAATAACTCGGTATCATTAAATTGTGAACCGATTCACAATAACTAATTGGCCAAAATAAAGAAAAATAAAATCCAATTCTCTAAATTTGTCTCGGCCAAAAAAAACGAAAAGTTTTTTTTTTATTAGTCACGGCTAAAAAAACAAAAAAAACTCCTTTCCTATTCTAATTCGGTAAATAGGAAAAACAAGGGAAAAAAACATTCCAAAAAAAAATTCTCTATTTTTCGGCTAAAGGCAAAAAAAACTTTCCTAAAATTTTTTATTTTTATTTTTTTTTCTTCTTCTTCTCGGTTTACCAAAAAAATTAACATAAAAATTTTTTTTTTTTCGTAAACCCTAAAAAAAACGCAGCCTCCCTTTTTTTTTCTTTTCTTTTTGCGGCAATTATGCCCTAAAACAAGATTTGATGATCAATTGTTTACCTTTGCTATTAGAACATGATTAGCATATGAAATAATAAACATGATTAATTTATATGCCAAAAACTATATAGCAAAAACAATCTTTTAATCATAAACATGACGATTCCATTTGATTTTAACTTAATCTGCATTAAATCAAAAACTAACAATTCTTCATATGATAATTTTAACTGATTAAAAACTATAATATGAAAAATAGAATGGAAAAACTATCATCAAACAGGAAAAAAACGGCACAAAACGGCATAAAAAAATTTCGATCCTAAAAAATCGAAACCCTAATTTTTATCTTCTCGAAAATCTGATCGTTTACATACAAATTTTATGAAAATCATCAAAATTAAAATCGTAGCCTAGTGCTCTGATACCACTTGTGGGAAATAATCTGTATACTTCCCTTTAACATGAAGGATTATAACGATATAATAAAGATGATCTATGGTCATAAAATAAAATACATAAGCATAAGTAAAAAGATTTAGAATTAACCTCGGGTCCTTGCAAAATTGGCCTAATAACAATATCAAAATTGATATTCGCCTATTAGTTGCACCCAAGACGATCTAAGATATACCCTTTGATTATGCTAGAAATCAATCTAAAATTTTCTGTAAAATTTTATTGTCTTTGTGTTTTTGTGATGAGAAAGAGGAGGCTAGGTCAAAAAAAGAATTAGGTTAGAAATAATTCTCCACCTTTCTTTTTATATAGATCTGAAATCCCAAATCAATTAGGAAAGATTTACATCTCCTAATTTGGCCAATGTGATCCGAAAATAAGGAATTAAATTTCCTTATTTTTGGTCTTTCCAAAAATATATAAAGTGTGTTAAATTGTCATCTAGTGAGGATCGAACCCATGACCTCTTGGCTTGTGTACCCTCACTATTACCACTATGACACATTCAACTTGTTGATATTAAATACAAATGATTATATTTAACTACGAATTATGATTAATTCTTTCAAACTAACCTTATATATATTTAATTCAATATAACTTATTATATTTAATTTACGAATTGACAGTTAATTCGTCTCAACTTAATATTATTTAATTTTCATTAAATAATTATCTCATCAACACATTGACTAACTTTTTAGTCATTTTGGGCATCAATGTAATTATATTTCTATAACCACATTTCTCAAATACGTCCTATAGGTGTGACCTTTAGGGACCAGTTGATCACCGCCATCTGTATGATAATAACGTCAAACTTTCTAGCAAGCCAACCGTTATTAGGTAAACGTTAATCAACTGATTAAATATACGAAGTATACCCTTGTGAACCTATAAGAGAATTACAAATGTTATCACACTAATTTGTGGAGGACACCAGCTCCAACAGGTCACTAGTGCGTATTCCAACACCTTTGAAGGAAATTCGAGTCATTTAGCCAATGAGACATGATTCACACGTGCCATATGTATAAAATTCGAATGCGGGAATAGTCCCATTATCAACGAGTTTCTTCACGCGTTTCTCATTTATGTGTCCCATTCGACAATGCCATAGATAGGTTTGATCTTTGTCACCAACCTTTAATTTCTTATTATTCATGTGTAATACTTCCGTGGTTTGATCTAAGATGTCATTCCATTCATGGAAACTGCTTTGCCATAAATCATTTCATTAAAAAGAAAATACAGGTATTATCCTTTATTGAAAATGCAAAACCGTCTATATCGAGTACGGAAATAGAAATAATGTTCTTAGATAAACTGGGTACATAGTAACAGTTATATAAAATAACTCAAAACCACTAGGGAGTTGGATTACATATGTTCCCTTCGAGACTGCAGCAACTCGTGCTCCATTCCCGACTCGCAGCTGCACATCACCCTTTTCGAGAGGTATGATGTTCTTTAGGTCCTGCAAATTATTACACAGATGAGAACCACAACCAGTATCAAGTACCCAAGTTCCGAAACTTATATGGTTAATCTCAATTATATGAATATAAGATGACATACCAACAGGAACGACACGGCCTGCTTTGATGTCCTCACGGTACACGGGACAATTCCTCCTCCAATGTCCAGTCTTGTGACAATGGTGGCACTCAATGTCACCGCCCTTGCTCTTTGCCTTGCCCTGTGAGCCACTAGTCTCACCGGGCCCACTCTTGCCGTTTCCTGGCTTATTAAACTTTGGCTCACCTACAGCTAGGTCGCCATGAGTCTTGCCCTTACCTTTACCCTTGTTGAAAATCGTGAGAAAATCCTGCTTCACACTCCCACTCAATTTCATATCCTTCTCGGTCTGTACGAGAAGGGAGTGTAGCTTATGAGGACTCTTTTTCAAGTAATTCATGTAGTAGTTTGCCCTGAAAAGGGCAAAACCATCGTGAAGAGAATGAAGCATTTGGTCTATGATAATGCTTTCACTGATTTTACAATCAAGTGCCTCCAGCTTCTCGACATTCTCAATCATGTGAAGAATGTGTGGGCTAACCGGTTGGCCCTTCTGGAGTTTCGCATCAAAGAAGCGACAGGTATGCTCATAAGTAACGATTCTCGGTGCCTTTGAGAACTCGTTAGTGAGCGTGGTGAAAATCTTGTTTGCACCCTGAGCAATGAAGCGTCTCTGCAAATTGGTTTCCATTGCAAAGATGAGTACGTTCTTTATCGCACCCGCGTCCATAACGAAGTCACTATAAGCGAGTGACTCGTTGACTCCTGCATTGGGGCCTGGGTTGACCGGTATTGGCTCAGTTAAGTACTTGAGCTTACCGTCAGCAATGGCAGCACTCCGTAGTGCCGCCTCCCAGTCCGCAAAGTTGGACCCATCATTCTTCAGTCGCGTGGACTGATTCATGTGGTCCATGAAAGCTTTCAGCCAGGACTCGCGATCAAGTGTGGCACTAGGCATTGGGATTGCGTTATTTCTAGCCATTTAGTTGTAACAGTATTATCAAAATAATCGTGTTCTATACTGCGAGAAGAAGAATAAAAATAATAAGCATGTGCATCGTTTATAATTTTAAGTCTAATGAACTAATGTCATAACGCGAAGACTCAAAATATTTATACAATTGACCTCCCTCAAGAATTATATAAATGATCCCAAGACTCAATTATCTGTAAATTGATAAGCTAACCTCTTAGCTAATTCTACCGTTAGAATTCTTGGTCGATAAATTTCTGCAAATTCTATCTTTAGTCCATCATAATCACGAGAAACTCTTCGGACTATGATGTTGAGGTAAACTAAGTCAACACAACTACTTACCCAACGTAGAAGGGGTCATATTAGGCCTACCGACGAAGAAGGGATTCATAGTTGTTTGCCTTTATAAAGATTAATCTCAATTTCCGTTTTAGAGGAAGATCCCATCAACTTAATTTAGATTCATTTTAAGTGAACTAATATCTAGCATGCGAGAATGAATAAACTAAGGTGATGGCTTAATGAATATATGACATCTGTATGTCCATGAAAACTAACATACATTCTATATGAGTCAATTTTCATGCATTTTAGTAGTAGGTGGTTTGGTTTAGGCGGAATATGATGCATAAACTATCATGTGAATGAAAAGCAATAGGAATGAAAACTTAAAAACAATAATAAAGTCCTAGTGTGGCCTATCCTATCAAAATGAACATTAAATACAAGTTTGGAATCCATTCTTGGACCCGAGAAGCTTGTCTCGATGTTCCATCTTGATCCATGTAGCGGGAGTGAGCTCCAATCTCCATCTTTAATCTTCTTTGAAATTACAATAAATAAATTACATAATAAACCTATTTATTACATTCTAATTTCAAAACCCAAAACTAAAGAAAAAATAAAATGAGATACGAGATCTCATAATTACATAAAAAATTATGTTTCCTTCATTACGAAAACATAATTTGACTAAGGCCACACTAAGTATTACAAATTACAACCGATTCCAAAAATACGTAAATAAATTCATTCAACGATTCATTCAACAAAAATAAAATGCATCAACTAAAAATAAGTTAAACATACATGACACAATTCCTTAATTATGTTGATTAATTTTATCCAAACCACCTATTTAAATTAACAAATTAAGTGACAATTCCTCAATTAATCACATTAATTTCAAACTTAATTCATATTAAACTTGTAATATGAATTTAATCCATCAATATTTTAAACTGCTTTAAAATAATTAGGTATCTTTAAATTTTGTGAACCGCTTCACAAAAATTATCATATATTATAAATTTAATGTATAAACAAAATTGGCCAAAACAAAAAAACGAAATCCTTTTTTTTCTTTTTGGTCTCGGCTGAACAGTAAAAAAAACAAAAAAAAATTTTTTTATAATTTCAGCACGGCTAAACTAAAAACAGAAAACAGCTTTCCTTATCTTGTACACGGTTTAATCTGTAAAAACCGAAAAAAGACAAAAAATTTTTTTTTTTTTAAAATCTGTCCTCTGTGAACAGTAACCACGTGAACAGTAACAGGAAAAAAAATTTTCTCAGATGCTTTTCAAATTGGCATAAACAAAAACAGCCGCAAAAAAACTTTAATCGGTTTTTCAGGAGAAACCGAAAGAAAGAAAAAAAACAGAATTTTTTTTTTTAAAAAAAAAATACTGTTCATCCGTGAACAGTAACGGAAACGAAAAAAAAAATCCACGGCTCAAAAAAATTCCAGCCGATTATATTTTTTCGCAAACCCTAATTATTGTTTACAAACAATTTTATGAGAATCATCAAAATTAAAATTCGTGGCCTTGGCTCTGATACCACTTGTGGGATTTATCTGTATGCATCCCTTTATATTTAAGGATTATAACGAATTATAAAGTGATGATAACTAGTCATAAAATAAATTGCATAAACAAAATCGTAAAGGATTAAGAAATAACCTTCGGTCCTAGCTTTTATGGCCTATGAACAATATCGCAATGATATTCTCCTATCAGTTGCACCCAAGATGCTCCGAGAAATGCCCCTCAAATTGCTAGAATGAGATCCCCAATTTTCTGTAAATATTAGGGTTTATTTGTGTGATTTTCTGATGAGAGAAAATGATGAGCAAAAATTAGGTTTTGAAAAAAAAAAACCTAACTCTCCTTATAACCGAGTATATGGAGAAATAGGGTTGATTTCCTTTTTCCAAAAATCGGCCCATATGAACCTTATTTTCGGTTATTCCAAAAATGTATAAATGTGTTAAAGATAAATTGTCATCTAGTGAGGATCGAACCCATGACCTCTTGGTTTGAGTACCCTCACCATTACAACTATGACAATTTCATCTTGTTGATATTAAATATATAACCGATTACATTTAATTACGAATTAACAGATTAATTCTTCCAAGCTAACATTACATACATTTAATTAAATATAACTTACTATATTCAATTTGAATTGTGATTAATTGTCTCAACTAATATTATTTAATCTTCATTAAATAATTGTCTCATCAACACATTGACTAACTGCTTAGTTATATAAGGCATCAATGTGATTATATTTCTATAACCACATCTCTCAAACAAATCTTATAGGTGTGACCTTTAGGGACCAGTTGATCACCGCCATCTATATGATAATAACGTCAAACATTCTAGCAAGCCAACCGTTATTAGGTAATCGTTAATCAACTGATTAAAATACGAAGTATACCCTTGTGAACCTGTAAGAGATTTACAAATGTTATCACACTAATTTGTGGAGGACACAAGCTCCAACAACGACTACATATACTTACAAGTTACTCGTATAAGTTTGCAACGTAATGTTACTAACGTCTTGAATTCGGTTACTAATAAAGTAGTAATACTATGTTTTATAAGTTTAATTATTAAATCTCAGTCTTATAATCACTTTCAAGCGCATGAGATTTTTCATAGATTATAAAATACGATGTCTTAATCGGAACCTATTAGTGAAAGAAATACTTATATTTTTTTAATAACTTTTAATAGTGATTAAACTCACTTGCAACATGAAGTCTTTGAGCTGTATATTTGTAGTAAGGCGACATCTTTGTCATCTTTTTTCTCTATCAAGAGTCCAAGTGCAATTATGTAATGCATTTGATTATGTGAAAGTCAATGGAAAATGTTATATCAACAACGGAGACTCAAAGAAGTTATTAAACATTTACCTCTAATTGGTTCAACATATGAATTCAACAATTTTGTTATATACTCCGTACCTGCAATTTTGAATCAAATTACAATGTTAGTACGCTTAACTTGACCATATGTTGTTGGCTAAGATACGGTCTGATCATATAGTATAATAGGCTAACACAAATAAAATCGCAACATAGTTAATCCAACATTAATAAGGCAATTCGTGGATTATACAACCTGTTGTATATGTTGTACGGTGTAGAATCTGAGCTTTGTGATAAAGTATTCGAGCTTTATGTTAAATAATATGAGCTTTATTAGAAAGTATTGAACTCATTCATTTACACATTAAAAACATAAACTTTGAATTAGCTCAGAAAAAATATATATAAGCTCGGATTCTTATACCTTGGTTGTACAATGCTTATGGTACAACTGGATGTATAATCCTAAACTTTGAATTAGCTCAGAAAAAATATATATAAGCTAAGAGAAACAATAATCAAAAGAGCAAAACATTGAGAAAGTAAAAAAATGTTATCAAATATACATATACATGGTGAATAAGGGAGTCCGTGCAAAGAGCTATAAATATATAGCAAAACATTGTTGTGTTTTAATAGAAATCAAATTATGATACCAAAAACTATCATCGAATGTTTCCGTTCCTTTTTTATTTAATCAAAACAAATTTATCTAATTAAATAGAATTTCTTATCTTTAATTTAATTTCACGAATAAAAAAATTCTATAATTATATCTACAATTCTTTTTATCTTTTTTATTTTTGTAATTCTACAATTCTTTTTATCTTTTCTATTTTTTAATTCAATTAGTAAAATAGTTGTAAGTTTAATGTATATTTTTTAATATACATTATTTATTAAACAAAAGAAATAAACATTATTTATTGGACAAAAGCAGTAGCCAATGAAATTGCTCAAAAAGTTCATCTTTTAAGTATATATACTAGATTTCATGCCCGGGCGTTGCCCGGGTAATATCAAAAAATATTTCTGAATATTTATCTAGAGATTGTTGCTTTGAGAGCATTTTACAACAAATATTATACTTATATTTTGGTGAATTTGTGTGATAATTATTAGTCTGAAAAATAGTATAATGTTGATTGATCTTTTAGGTAGACCATTTTGCATAATGTTTGGCGTTGGACACGCAAAAGATAATATGACATAAAAAAAAACTGTTGTTGATACGTAACACAGTTTTAATTAATCCGTCTTAAAACTGTACGTTGCAAAGAAATATGATTTAAAATCACACGTAACAACCCATGACGCGTATAAGTTTAATTTTACTATTAACTTTACTAAAATTAAAATATAGGAGCAATTGTCAAACGTATTCTTAAAAGTGGTAGTGCTGGATAACTATTTCGTTTGTCATTTTTATCCCTAAGTCCCAATTAACCATTGTCGGAATGACCTTGGTCTGAGGACTCCGTATGGAAAAGTCCTTGGTTTCCTATTAAGCCTTAGCTCCGTATGAAATAGTCTTTAATTTTTGTTAAGCATGGTTTCCTAAAATAGTGCATTGTACCAATTCTAGCCAAACTATACTTAAGTTAAAACTCCCAATTTAAAACTAATATTATTATCATCCTTAAATATTTTTGATTTCTAAAAAAAAAAAAAAAAACTTACATAGTACGAGTACTACGTATGTAAGTAGATTTATAAGGAAACATCTAGTTGCAATTTTTTATAAAAAAATTAAAACACAAACATTGTGCAATTACTCCGTACAACACTCAAACATTGTGCAGTTACTATCATCAAATATTAGTTTTAAATTGGGAGTTTTAACTTAACTATCTTAAACTGTTGATACTACATGTTTTCAATAGAGAATAAGTTACGTAGTTATTGTGTAAGAACGTCTTATTGTGAGATGGTTCCATTGTGTAAATACTATGTAACATCTAACACACTAACGCCCTGTTCTTTATGACTTTTTAGAGCCGAATCGAATCGAATCGAATCAATGGAGCTGAGTGAAATGAGCTGGACTGAATGAATGGAGTGAATCGAATCGAATGAATGAATGGAGCTGATTTGGACTGAATCGAATCGAATAGAGTGAGTGAATCGAATGAATCTGAATAAAGTCAATTGAGTAATCAATCGAAAAAATCATATTAATATTAATAATATTAATAATAATAATAATATTTAATATTATTGTTATTATCAACTATAATAATACTAATATTCATAGTATAATACTATTTATACTAATACTAAAATTTTTAAGAAAAAAATTATAATATTATATATGAATAATCGTAAATTATAATAATGAAAAAATAGTAATTTTTTACTAATAATATTCTTAATAACAATAATAAATAATAATGTCAATATTAATAATGATATTAGTAAAAATAGTTGTTTCGAATAAAAACACTCAAGTAAGAGTTGCTCGAATCCGGGTCAGGTCAACGCGCTCCTCTCAGACGATGGCACCTCGAACCTATGCTTGCTCTCTCCGGATGGGTCATTTACGCATAACAAATAGGGCCTCGAAGGGTTCGCAATAGGTCCTTCTCTAATGCCTTACGGTACTGGTGGATAGTTGAGACCTTGCTTTAAGCTAAGGTTTCCGTGCCCTCTCATAGTAGCTCGAGTAGTCTTACTTCTAGAGAGAGGAAATTGTTGGTGAGAAGTATTTTACCATTGATTGGTCAATAATGAGGTATTTATAGGTTTCTATGTGTACCTCAAATGATGGCTTGGAAAGCATGGTTACCATATTTGCTTTGAATACGCCTTACCGATTCGCGATTCGCTTATAGAAAATGTGTTATATGTATTTTTAGTAATCAAATTGATAGAATTCGCTTTTAACTATTCGTGATTCGTAGGGTATCAAGCGAATCCGTAACCATGTTTGCAAGTGTGTTGACTTGTATGACCTCGTATTGGCTATTGGGTCAAGTCGGTTGAGCGTGCCCCATCAATAATATTAATAATAAATGTTATTAATTTTAATAATAATACCAATAATAATTATAATAACAACAACAACAACAATAATAATAATAATAATAATAATAATAATAATAACATTAATAACATTAATAACATTATTATTCACAACAACAACAACAACAACAACAACAACAACAACAACAACAACAACAACATTAACATTAATAACATTATTATTCATTTTAATAATATTATTCATTTTAATAATAATATTCATAATAATAGTAATTATAATAAATAAATTATTAATAACATTATTATTAACCATATTATTAAATATAATAATAATAATAAAGAATAATAATATTAAAAAACTAGTATTATTGATAACAAAATTAATAATAACTATTAAATTTAAGATAAGTAAAGCTGAAATGAGCTGAACTTAATGGAGCCGAATCGAATCGAATCGAATCAGATGGAGTCGAGAAATGAATCGAATCGAATCGAATAGAAATGAGCTGAACTGAAATGGGCTGAAAATAAGCCAGAAAGAACATGGCCTAATTATAGGATGAACCGTATGGTAAGTAAAACTCATACTCTGCTCGTAATTAATTAATTAATTAATTAATTAATTAATTAATTAATTAATTAATTAATTAATTAAGTGGTTGTTCGATTTTAATATTTTATCATTTAAGTAGTTTAGAAGACTCAAACTCTTTCATAAAATCTACATAGTATAAAAGCCAGGTTTTTTCTTGGCTTCTGATTGGCTGCTGAGTTTTAATAATAATTAACATATGGGTCCTACCATGTTTTTTATGCCAATTAATTAACCTCTCTCCTCAACTCAATTCATATTCTAATTAATCAAGTTCAAATGTTTAATCTTAACAATGATGAGCGGGGTTAATTAAGAACATCTAAAATCTAAAAATTACAAAATTTACAAAATTATATCTGAAGAATAACTAATCAATGAATTTTAAAATTTATATTTACAATATAAACGATTTATTTTTTTGCTTGATAATATAACATAATA
This sequence comes from Silene latifolia, assembly GCF_048544455.1. Taxonomy (NCBI): domain Eukaryota; kingdom Viridiplantae; phylum Streptophyta; class Magnoliopsida; order Caryophyllales; family Caryophyllaceae; genus Silene; species Silene latifolia. The sequence continues at coordinate 417,205,385 of NC_133538.1, read as the reverse complement.
AATACAAATCAACATTTATTCTTTATATCTATATTTGAGAAAACATAAAATTAAATAATCGGAAAAAAATAATTTTTTTGGTTGATAAAATCATAGAAAAAATAAAAAATAAAATCACATTGTTTGCAAAAAAAAATCAAAATTTAAATCTCCAATCCATAAAATCAAACAAGTTCAAAATAACATGTAAAGAATCATTCATAATAAATCACAGTTGTTAACATATGGTTATCACTTATCACAAATTGTTATGTAAGAATTACAATTATTTTAATAACTCGATATTTTAAATTTATGGTTACTCCCTCCGACTCCACAAGTTATTTATATTTTTATTTTTTGCTTAAAGTATTTTAATCACTGAATACTTGCCCGTCTTAAGTGATGATTTGTGTAAGACGATAACAATTACTATTTACGAGATGATTTTACCCCATGAGACGGTTTCAATGTCCAAAATACAAATTGTTTATTAGCATTCGATGAATATTTTTTTTTAAAATGAACCGTCTCACAGTATAAAACCACCTTATTCTAAAATTTGTCGTCATGTTTGTTATTTAGTAAAAAAACCCCAACTTAGCTAATATAGACTAGATAACAAATGAATAATATATAAATATAGATGACAAGTGATCCGGACGGAAGGAGTAGTAGTTTCATAAATCAAACTCATACTATAGTCGTATGAGCTTTTATAACAGTGAGAATGTCGGCCAAATTGTAATTTGACCAGATTAGGATTGTTCATTCCCATATTATCGAGATAATATGTTTTTATGTATTGCATTGAAATTTGAACATTTAATTATTATTACGACCGTGCATTTTCTGCACGGGTTTAAAACTAGTTAAAATTACAAAATATTGCGGTATCGCTGAAACACAAGAAAACTCAAAACCGAGATGAAGGACGAGATGGTGAAATTGTTGTGGGGAATGTGAGTGGAGGACGGGCGGAGGAGGGGGAGGAGTTGGTGGTGTCTAATATGGTTGCTGAGCAGGAAATGAGGGAAAAGGGAGGAGAGCTTGAGGGAGGAGGAGAGGAGCTGGGCAGAGGGTTTGATGGGGTGGCAGGGGGAGGAAAATAATTCCGCAGGGTGGCAAGTGGACGAGAATCCCGCGCACTGAGGTGATGGAGGGGGGAAGAACGAAGGCTGATGAAAGTGGGGAGGGACAGGGCTCAAAAAGGAGGAGGGATGGGAGGTGAATGATGAAGAGGGTGTGGCGAAGAGACTTCATGTTGATATGGATGTGTGTTCATCTGAGGCGGTGGTTGAGGACACTCAACCCCGCTGGGCCCAATGAGTTTTTTGAGCCTTAACTGCAGGGGTTTGGGCAACCCGGCTGCGGTAGGCGGTCTCTGTAACTTACTCCGAAAGGAGGTCCCGAGTTTTGTTTTCTTGTGCGAGACAAAACTTCGTAGTACAGAATTGCACAAAATTAGGAGGAGGTTAGTCGATTATGAAGGGTACGCGGTTGATTGTGTGGGAAAGTCTGGGGGGTTAGCTTTATTGTCGAAGAAGTCATATGTTTGCTCGGTTATTTCTGCGACGGTGCACTACATTGATGTGGAGGTTGGGGAAGGGGAGGAGCAATGGCGGGTTACGGGATTTTACGGGTGGCCGGCGGTCCAAGACCGCCATTTATCGTGCCAGCAGCTGAGAATCCTTGCATCGACGTCTTTGTTGCCTTGGATGTGCTTGGGGGATTTTAATGAGATCCTTTATTCCACCGAGATGAAAGGGGGCTCGCGTATGCAGTGGTAGATGAATAACTTCCGGGATGCGGTCGATGAGTGTGGCTTAAGGGATCTCCCATACGAGGGGTACGCTTTTACGTTTGATAATGGCCAAGGGGGAGATGCGAATAGGCAGTGTCGGTTGGACCGGGCTATGGTTAATGGGGGGTGGTCGGACAAGTTTCCTTATGCTAAGCTGCTTCACCTAGATAGGGAGTGGTCTGACCACGCACCTATTAAGGTCCTGTTTACTGGGCGTGGGGAGTCGGAGGGGAGAGCTCCTAAGATGTTTCGATTCGAACAGATTTTGGTGGGACAGGTTGGGTGTGAAGAGGCGGTAAAGAGATCTTGGGAGGTGGATGATGGGGAGCTTCTTAATTCTCTTCAGCGATGTGCGATTGAGATTAAGGAGTGGAAGGGAGTGACTATTGGTAAGGTTATGCGTGATTTGCAAAAGAAACGTAAAAGATTAAAATTTTTGAATGAAGGCAGGCGGTCAGCGCGAGAGGTCGAGGAAAGGCGAAAAATTGTTCATGAAATTGCGGACCTACTGAGACAAGAAGAAAGCTTTTGTAGACAAAGATCTAGAGCTCTATGGCTGCGTGATGGCGATAGAAATACAAAATTTTTTCATCAAAAGGCAAGCCAAAGAAAGGAGAAAAATCATATCGCTAAACTTATTGATGAGAGGGGCCGAGTGGTGAGTGATAGACAAGGGATGGCGACGTGTGTTGTTCGTTATTTTCGGGGATTGTTCACATCTGACTAACCGGAGAATTTTGAGGAGCTGCTCACAGGTGTGAAGGGGAGAGTGACGGAGGCTATGAATGAGGGTTTACGAGAGGAGTACCGTGGGGATGAAGTAGTAGAAGCGCTAAGCCAGATGCATCCTCTGAAAGCTCCAGGTCTCGATGGTATGAACGGTCTTTTTTACCAAAGTTATTGGCATATCGTAGGACCAGCTGTGACCCGTTGTGTGCTGAATATCCTCAATGGAGCGCCGTTCCCTGAAGGTATGAATGAAACGAATATTGTTTTAATACTTAAGAAAAAGGAGCCGGATATAATGCAAGAATTTCGTCCATTTAGCTTGTGTAATGTGGTTTATAAATTAGTTTCGAAGGTGCTTGCGAATAGATTAAAGAGATTTCTGGGGAATATTGTTTCGGAGAACCAAAGTGCTTTTACCCCGGTTCGACTTATTACGGACAATATTCTTGTGGCTTTTGAACTATTCCATTATATGAAGAACTCACGGAGTAACGGGGGGCATATGGCGCTCAAGTTAGACATGGCTAAGGCAAATGACAGGGAAGAGTGGCTGTTCTTGGAGGTGGTACTGCGGAGCATGGGTTTCGACGGGAGGTGGGTTGATCGTGTGATGAGTTGCGTGACGACGGTCTCCTATAAAGTCTCGGTGAATGGTTCACTGTCCGAGAAATTTGTCCCGGAGCGAGGTATTCCACAAGGTGATCCTTTATCCCCTTACCTCTTTATCCTTTGAGCGGAGGTTTTGTCGAGTATGATTTGCAGACGATAGTATCATTTGTCCCGGGACTATTAAAGGAGTTAGGGTGTCACCTCAAGCACCGGTTGTTTCACACTTATTATTTGCAGACGATAGTATCATTTTCACGCGAGCTAAGAAGGAGGAAACGATTATTGTTCGTGGCATCCTACGTGACTATGAACGGGCATCCGGACAGCAGGTCAGCCTCGACAAAACTACTATCTCCTTTAGTCGAGGTACTTCCAATGCACGGCGCGAACGGGTTCTGGGGATTTTGCAGGTTTGGGATGTTCGGGAACAGGAGCGGTATCTCGGTCTTCCTACTGTTGTAGGGAGGTCGAAACAGGAACTCTCCAAGTTAATTCGGGATAAGATTAGCAAGCGGTTACAGGGATGGCGGGGCAAGCTGCTCAGTAAAGCGGGGAAGGAGATACTCATAAAGGCTATAGGCCAAGCAGTTCCAACTTTCGTGATGAGTGTTTTTAGATTGCCGGCTAATTTATGTAACGAACTCCGCTCACTTGTTTCGAACTTTTGGTGGGGTACGGACAATGGACGGAGAAAGATACCGTGGGTGGCGTGGTATAAAATGTGTCGGCCTAAATATCAGGGTGGCATGGGCTTTCGTGACTTCCATAAATTCAACCTGGCTCTCCTTGGAAAGCAGGCTTGGAGATTGATGATGAAGGATAGCTGCTTAATGGTGCGGGTTCTTAAGGGGAAATATTTTTATGGGAGGGACTTTATGGATGCTGATCTTGGGGCAAATCCTAGCTACACATGGCAAGGAATATGGGAGGCTAAGGAGGTGATCCGTTTAGGAGCAAGAAGGTGTATAGGAAATGGCATGAGCACACGCGTTTGGAGTGACCCGTGGGTCCCTGGCACGAGCTCAATGCGTATCATATCACCACGTGGAACTGCGAATGAGGACATGAGAGTGGCCGAGCTTCTCAACGTCGATGGGCAAGGATGGGATTTGGATAAAGTAAACAATCTGTTTCTTCCTTTTGAAAGCACTCGAATTTTACAGATTTGCCTTAGTGACACTAGACCGTCTGACGATTGGTGTTGGGAGCCGGAGAAGTATGGTGAATACTCTGTGAGGTCAGCCTATCGGCTCTTGATGGCGGAGAGTCACATGGAGGAGGCGGGTCAGTCGCTTTGTGAGAAGGAGAAATGGCTTTGGGGTAAGATTTGGAAAACACCAGTCTTGCCGTGAGTCAAAGTGTTCTTCTGGCAGCTATGTAACGATGCTATAGCTACCCGGAAGAATATAGCGGCCCGTATGAAATTGACGGATAACTCTTGTCCTCTATGTGCAAACTGTATGGAGACTTATCTCCATGTGGTTTGGGATTGTGGGTGGGTGGAAGGAATTTGGGAGGAGCTGGGTGTGGATTCTTACCGGGGTCGGGATGTGGGGAGGTGAGGGAGTGGGCTGAGACCGTTTTCAGAGGCTCGGATATGAGGGAGTGTGGGGTATTCATGACGGGGTGTTGGGCCATTTGGGAGAAGCGAAATAAGGTTCTTTTTTACGGAGGTGAATGGCGGGGTGATGTGGTTGTTCGGAGGACGAGGGAGATATTGTGGAAGATGGAAGGTGCGGTAAAGGGAAGGGAGAAGGGAGGGGGGAGGACGACACAGGAGGATGGTGGGGGGCATTGGGAAAGGCCAAGCGCGGGGTGGTGTAAAATTAATGTTGATGCGGATGTGGCGGAGGGTATGGGGACGGGGTTGGGAGTGGTATGTCGGAATGACTCGGGTAGTGTGCAATGGGGGGGTGGCTGTACAAGAGGCGCGCGTGGTTTCCTCGGAAATTGCTGAAGCGATGGCGGTTCTACAAGGCTTAAAAGAAGCCAAGCTTGCTGGATTTCCCTTTGTCGTGATCGAGAGCGACTGTCGAGGGGTGATCGAAGATTTGAAGAACCAACGGCCTGGAAGGAGTGAACTGTTTTTAATTTATCAGGATATTTTGCAGCTTTGTACTTCGTTTAGTTCTATTTCTTTTACTTTTGTTCGTAGAAACTTCAATAGGGTGGCACATGGCCTTGCTCATTCCTTGCCATGGGTTACTGGTAGACGTAGATGGACTACGGATTTTCCGGACTGGTTGTTATCTTTGGTTTGCGATGATTTGAAAGTAAGGAATTAACCCTTATGGGTTTTTATCAAAAAAAAAAATTTAAATTCTTATAAGAATAGTTGATTTTTAATAATTTAATACTACAACAAATTAGCTATTATTGTTATCAGGAGGTCTCCTAAAAGTCCTCCTTGAATCTTTGTGTTTTTTTTTTTTAAAAAAAAAAAAAACCGTTGGTTTTCCACCGTAGGTATCGGAGGACTTTAAAAAAAAATCTGAGACTACTGCTACTTCCCCAATTCTCCCAGTGTTACAATCCCTGAAGTTGTGTAAGAAAAAGTATTCCATATGAGATATTCAAAAATATGGAAATTTAAAGATGACTTAGATTAATAAAAAAAGAAGCAAGCAACTATTCTATGAGAGAAATTATAAGAATTATCTTGTGCAATTTTAGAAGTAATAATCGTAATACAATATAGAAAGTTAAGTTATCATAATTGTCACCTATGTTTTCATCATATCACTATTATGTAAACCTATTTCTTTACATTTGCCAAAAAAATTCCTTTAATACTTGCTTTTATAATAACGTATTTAGGGACAATCTGTGCCAGACCGTGTCTCGCCTATCACAAACTTCGTTGACAAAGTTCTCAAACTTAGTAAGACGCCACAAGTCGATAACTTCTACCTTAAGATGTAATGTATGCATCGACATTGTTATCAAATGGCAAGCGAGTCAATGCAAAACTTGACATTGAATTTTCCCTTGTTAGAAAGTTTCAAAAGCACCATATAGATATTCTTCGGGTTTGTAAGCTTTATTTGTGTTGAATCTCCAATGTCAAGTACTTGATGGATTTAGTTTAACGTCTTATTGCTCTTTTTGCTTCCGTATCTTTCCGGAAGTCCTTGTCTCTTAAGATGGCTCCATAAATGTATCTGACAACATTATGAATGGCTCATTAGAAAAAATCGCATACAAATGCCTGGGAAAATTAGGTCTAAAATTAGCATAGCTAAGAAAAACTATAAATCATGAAGAAAGTAAACAGTGTATTATGAAACTAAAATACCGTTTGGCAGATCAAATCTTATCTATATTAATACAAAAGACAATACTCAATCCTTAGCGCGCCACGTCATTAATGCAGTTTTTTTTTTTTTTGGAAATTCATGTTATGGTGGGACCCGTGAGTGTGCAATGTATTTATTTCTTCAGATTTCCGTCTTTTCAAACATGCGATAAATTCCGTCTTACAACAAATTCTATGAAATAATATTATGAAAAAATTCTATGAATTAATATTATGAAATAGTTTTATACATTCCGTGTAAATAAAAATTATAACATATACACAGAATGAATTATAAATGCGAGTAATTAAATTGAATTATGGAGTACATAATTTTTAAAACAAAATTACATAATAATAAAATTACATAATTTTAAGAAGGAATAATATTTATATACGCGATCTAACATAAAACGCAAATGAATTACATACATATGTTAAAGTTGATTATATTAGATTATAGTTCTTTTATCCGGATGTAAAGTTTTTTATGTATGCAATTTTTTTTTACAAGAGTAAATTACGTTATTTGAACACGTGTTTGTAACAAATTTAAACATAAATTATGTAAATCGTAGATTTAGACCAACTAGATAAGTACAATAGAAATGCAAAAATAAATATACATCCTAAAACATTAATACTTGCCTAAATACATACCCGTGCAATGTTGCACGGGTTAAAAACTAGTATGTATTATTATTTATACAGTAACATATATCTCATAAAGGCTATAGGACTCTAAGCACTGTTTGATCAAAAAATTTCTAGTGTTACCGCAACACCATGTCATCAATTGAGTCGGTGTTACCCACAAATAATAAATTGACACCTCATCTTTCATCATTATTTTTTATGGCAAATTCTGTAAAACTAAATTCTTCCCTCCCACAACCCCAACAAGGCTACCAGCCTACCATCAGTCCATCACCATGATCAGTTATTACCGCATTCTTCCTCGTTCAAGGACCGGTTCCTTTGTAGCATCTAAAGCACCGCCCTAACAATCCCAACGAAGCTACCATCACCATCCTACAACCATGATTCAATAATATGTACCACCCGTTACAAATAATCATTCGAGTCCTAATTTAGTGTTTAAAATTCCGGGGCCAACAATCTTTCGACGTTTGAACACCGATTTTTAAATACTTGTGACGACAATTTTACGATGTGCCGATTTTTAAATACTTGTGACGACAATTTTATGATATGCCGATTAGAAATATGGGGTTTCCGTTTTCGGCTTTCAAATCAACCCTTGTATCGGAAAAATCAAACCTTGTGAAATAACGAAATTGGTAGAAATGAAAATTTGGGAGAAAAATAATTGACTTAAGAAAAAGGATTGCCAATATTTTAATTGGAAAAAAGGAATCATAATGATAAAAAGAGATGAGTTTCAGTGTTGGCCATGATCATTGTTTATTATAGGAGCAGCGATTGGAAGACATTGGGTTGAAGAAGGGTAAAATTTATTTTAATCTTATGACACATGGCATGCTCTTAATGGATAGTAACACCACATCATTGGGCTGAATTGGTGTTGCGGTAACACTAGAAAATTTCTGATCATCAGGTAGATACATAATAATTTCAGTAATGACTATCCCCTCAGCCCTGCCACTTATGTTAGCCAGTTAGTCTTGAGAGACCGAGTAACTTTGTTGTTTATACTCTAGGATTTGGACAAATCTTAATGACATAAAAGGTGGATATTTATCGGTTATCACTAACAATGTCCCATACTACCGAGCAAATATCCTCTCCATTTCCTAAAAAGAAATGAAGAATCCATTTCCTTTCGACGGTTCGGATTGTATTTTGCCACATCGGATGGCTTAAGATTCATGGATAAAAATAAAAGTTTAATGGAGTGTAGTGAGGATAATATTATTAAATGAGTTTGTGAGAGGAAATGGAGAGAAAAGAAATGGAGAGGATCCTCATTGCATACTACCACACCATTTGGGTTTTACCATGACATTTGGGACTTCCATTAACATAGCATAGCTTGTGTTGATGTGTGCCACTTTCAATGGTACTCCTGAGCAAAATATGTTGAACAAAAAGACGTAGACTTGGTCATTTGGCACATCATATTATCATACATAATGCATAAACTATAACACAACTCTAAGATGGCAATCACTCAACTACCATATTTTCTAAATAGACATGTCATTTATCAAAGAATTACGATCAATTCTCAACTCGAATTCTAATATGTACGTACAACTAACATTTATAGGATCTTGTGGTAGAGTTAGTTGGACGTTATTCAACAAAATTATAATGGTAACCAAAAGATTTAAGCTAAACTATATATTCAGTGACATTGAAACCCATGGTAAAACCCTTTATAGAAAAAACATGATTTGAAGTTCACGAACAATACATTGACTACCATGCTGACAAAAACATAGGTATATGGAAAAGCAGAAGCAATAGAACATTATCAAATTTAAGTAGGTAAATAGGTTATGTCAATGGGACATTAGCAACACAATATTTAGCTTGATAGAAATTTCATTAATTTATTACCATTGCCTTCTGCAAATAATAAATGTATCTTATCGTTTAGGACAATTTCTGTAAAACTCTTCTTATCGGAAGTACAAATCCCACACTAAAAAAGTTACACAACAACAATGGAGACTCGGTAAGTAACGCAATATTGATGTAGCAGACAAATTTGCATATGCATATTCATTGCATACCATAAATACGAAAGACGTAATCGACATCATTTTATTGATGAAAGGTACACACATCACATAAATCTAAGTAGGAGAATGCACTTTGTCTAAATAGATATGAGTGTTTGGAAAGCATGAGTTTGTTACCTTTTTTTTATGTAAATCTACATGTAGATATTGGGCTAAAATGCTCAGGCGTTCAGCTAATCGACTTCTATATAACTACACAATTAACATAGGGAAGAATAAGTACATTCTTAAAGTGATGAATAAGAAATACATTAAACGAAATGAGATTTAAAAATAACTAAATTTTCCATAATTATGAATTACTCCCTTTATCGCAATTTTATTATTTCCTCGTCTCTCAAAATTCATCCCCAAAATAATATTATATCAAAGGGGTAGAGTATGTAGTTTATGACTTTTTCTTTTTCCATTTCTTAAACCTTCTCAAAATAAAATAGAATGAAAAGAGTAAAATGATACGGTTGTAAAATAGTAATCACTAAATTGAAATTATTAATGAGTTAATCATATTTCATGCCATGTTCTTTGAAGATATCTGTTCAGAAGTCCCAATTAATCATCAAGAAGTAACATATGAAAATAGTAAATATACTAAAAAAACTATGAAAAGGAGAGTAGATAACTGGAATCAGTCAAAAAGAGAAAATAGAGATGTCATAACAAAAATCAATTAAATTTAAAAATAACCAATTGATTAATTACAGGAAAAATATGAAAAACTCAAAATCAATTAGAGGAATTGAAGTTGGAGAAGATTACCTCAAACAATATGATGATTCCATGAGTACGGAGACCGTGAAATCTTAGAGAGATGCGCCTGGATTTGATATTTGTATAGGATGAATTGATAGAAAGAGGCGGAGGGAGAAAGGATGCTGGTCATTAGGGTTATGAACTTATACGATTATCAGATAAACAAATGAGTTTAGAGTGGAATCTGAGAGGAGCAAAGTAGGAAAATTGGTTATTGAATGAATTGAGCGATGGTTAAGGAGAAGATGAAGGCGGCTTAAAAAATGGATAGTTGTTACTGATTTGAGAAGTGTACGGCCCATTAGTTTATGTTTTACTCCATAAGTTTGGCATTAACAGTAGGCGGGAAAAGGAAAGTGGCAAAGGTTCTTGTTTTATTATTTTATATTTTATATAGATTCCGCCAAAACTTCTCATTTATTTATCAACATTTAATGAAAATTTTTATTTTTAGTGGTTAGTTATCTAAAGCGGCAGAAAACAATATTAAGTATCAAATCTAGGCATAGTTTGATCTCAAGTTTTTATTTGATGAATTAATAATCTTAGAAAAAAAACTCATCTTTAATTGAACGATATATTTGTGGCCTTTATTTTAAATTTTGCATAGGCCTAATTGTTAAAAGAAAAATTCTTGTGTCCTCCGAGAAGACCGTCCTACCTTTATAATATTACTCCCTCCTATTCTTTAAGATCTTCCATATTTCCTAAAACGATAAATTCACTAAGATCTTCCACTTTCCTTATTTGTCTATTATTTGTGGTTATAATAACTCATAACCCCACATTCTCTCTCTTACTTTCATTTACATCCACATATCACCATTCCACTAAATTTTACTCCAAAACTCCAAAACAAATGTGGAAGAACTTAGTGAATAGGAGGGAGTACATTTGCTGGATTGTCTTTAACGGTCAGGAGGATGGTTTCTATAATACCCCGTAGTTTAGTGAAATTTATATAACTAATTTACGTAATTCGAATAATTGATTGTGACGGTTATAATTAATAATTGTGAATAAGACGGAATGATATAATAAAATAATAGAATAATAGAGTAATGGGTCGGAATGGTAATTGGGTAATAATAATATACGATAATTTATATGGTAATAGTGAATGATTGTTATGTTATAATATTAAGAGTAATACGATAATAATAATAACAATAGTACTAGTAGTAGTAGTAGTAATAATAATAATAATAATAATAATAATAATAATAATAATAATAATAATAATAATAATAATAATAATAATAATAATAATACTTGTTATGAGACGGTAATTAAATAAATAAAATAATAAAGAAAGACGGGATTGGAGTTGGGTCATGTGCTATAGGGCTTGGGTCAACTATATATGTTGGGTAAATTGGTTGATTAATTGTCGGGATCGGATAATTACTAATAATAATAATAAATATATTTTATATTTCCTAATTGGTTCCTTATAATCTTAACCTACCAATATAAATAGATGGTAAACCTAAGCAATAGTCTTTGTTATTCATCAAATCTGAAAATAATTCACAAAGATAGAGGAGAAGATTTAAGAGATGGAAAGAAGGAGGAATTTAGCAAAATCAATTTATCGCCTCAAGGTAATACTTTTAAGACGGTCTCATGTATATACTTTGCTTTGCTATAACGCTTAAACTAGACCATCGTATGACGAACTAAGACCGTCACCATGACCGTGGATCACCAAAGTTTGACCTGATCCACCGTTGACCATCGTTGACCGACGGGAAAGGGGGAAAACAGGCGGTTTTCGTGGGGTGGTTACAAAGGGGGAAACGGGTAATTGATTGGGTAATTGAACCCCTAATCGCGACCATTGTTACTTGGGTTAGGGTTGGTTGGTTGTGGAGGGAGGAGTCGACCACCGTGGTGGTCGGAGATGGTGGTTTGCGGCGGTGAATGGCTAGAAAACGCGAAAACAGGGTAGTGTCGTAGGTATGTTGGGACGGTTACTGTGAATGTGTTTCTGACCAATAGTGAGGTTTGAGGGTACCGTTGGAACTGTCTTGGACCAAGGGTGGCAATGGTGGTGGCTGTTGGGTGTGGTATTGGCTGTAGTGGTCGTGGTGGTAGGCTTTATACACGGTGGAGGGTGGTGTTTGGTTGTTAATGTCAAGTAGAGAGGGGAGGTCGGGCGTGTGTTTCTGGTTAGATGGTGGCGGTTTTATGGGTGGTGAATGGGTGTTTGGATGGGCCGTGGTGTAGGGAAGAGGTAGGTAGGTTAGGTGGTGGTCGTGGTGGCTTATGCTGTCGGTTTGGAGGGTGTTTATGGGGGGTGGTTGAACACAGTTTACACCATGTATGAGAAGAGTGGTTTTGTGTGTTTTGGTGACGAGTTTTAATTAATTAATTCGAGTGACTTGGATTATAATTAAATCGGGTTTTGGTTTATTGAAACGGGTTTTTATAATTATATTATACGAGATTATAATTAACGTAATTAATTAATTAATTAATAATTAATGGAATTATTTGGATAAAGTATATAAGTAGTAATTATTATTATTTGTATTAGGTGACAGTTTTGTTGAGGAACTTTAATTGTTGATTGGATTGCATAATTGGAATGCGTAATCGGAGTATTCGGCTTCCAGGTAGAATAATCTACTCAACTATATCTGTTTTCGTGTTTAATACGTGAATGTTATTGGAAGGATGATTGGTTTATGACTGCTTATTTAATTAAGTTGATTGAGCGATTAATATTGTTCGTTGTTGTAGTTGTGCATATTTTATACGATTATATTGTGGAATGGTTTATGAGAATTGGACTGCCCCAGGCTTAGTCTCTGGTGGATAATGTGAGTGGTTATTGGACTGCCCCGGGCTTAGTCTCTGGTGGATAACGTGTGTGATTAATTGGAAGGCCCCAGACTTAGTCTCTGGTGGATAACGTGTGTGAGTATTTGGATTGCCCCAGGCTTAGTCTCTAGTGGATAACGTGCATAGTTTATGTCGAGATGTGAGATGTGAACAGTTGAGATTGGAATATTGATAGTTGTGGAAGATTGGTTGTTTTAAAGTATTTTATCCTACTCAACCTCGTGGTTGACTGTGTATTCGTGAACACCTGCGGTGAACCGTTTTATGGGGAGCAGATTTGACATGTACTAAAGATTAGCTGACTCGAGAGCATTGGGATGAGAGCTTGACTTGGACCATAGTTGAAGTCTAGATCACATAGAATAATTATATCACTTTATTTATTTCCGCTGCGAGTTGTAAATATTTTATATTAAGTTTTAGTTGATTAAATTTGTAATAAACATGTAATCGTTAAAGTTTTAATTTAAAGTACTTTGGTTTGTTGTACTTTGTTATTCTCTACCTCGGGAAACCAAGATGGTAACAGTCCTATTTATTTGGGAATGTCTAGCTAAAGGCTCCCGAATAAATGGGAGTGTTACAAAGTGGTATCAGAGCAAAACGATCCTCAAGCCTAACCAATGAACAATAATGAACTTAGGATATGTCTATATAAAATGAACCCCGGGTATAAGCTGTTAGGAGTCCCTCTTAGTACCATTAGGAAAGCGCACCTAATTCGTACCTTGGCCCTTACAGTTTTGAACCGGGTACCTTGAGAGATATTCAGTGTGGGATAATTTAAAATGAATATAGTATATTTCTCTTAGGAATTTGTTGGCTTGTTTGAATGACTGTTTTCGTTAATGATTGCAGATGATTTCTTTTTAACCATTATGATAAGCATGTCTTTGATATGGGAAGGTATGATAACATGTAGGTGGGAGGTGTGAATATGATTAAACATGTAAAGTATTACTTATTGTGTGAAATTGTGAAGAACGTGATCTTGGTTGATTTCTCGAAATTTTACTCTTGCTTGTTTTCGCTGCCATTTACCGTCTGTTTAAAATTCTTGTCCAAGATTTTTAAGTGTGATACCCTTGTGAGATAGCTTTCATATTCCACTGGTCTCATGTTTAAATAATATACGGTTTAGGAGAAATAAATATTTTAGTGGACAGTGGTCAGAATATTCCTGTACAGTGATGTTTTCTCGCCATGTTTTTTGTAAAAATTGCCATTTAAAAACTACCTGTCGATTTAGTGTAATTCCAACTACATTGTTTAAAATATTCATATATGTTTCTAAATTGATAAGCCACGTTGCAATATAAATTTTTGACAATTAATAGTGATTTTTACAATTTGACCTAAGTTTCTGACAAGTTGCTGTGAAATTTCTGTTTTGACCAAATAAATTATAAAATGTATTATAAATTGACCTTATGAGTTTTTGACTTGATTCTTTTTCTAAAAATTTACTAACTCTGTGTATTTTCTAAAAAGTATAATTTATCGAGGTTAATTAAGTTATTATTTATTTATGATTTTTAGAAGTTATAACATGTTTTCCTAGCCTTGAAAAGTGTAAGTTTTTGTTTCTTATCTTTTACACGTTGATAATTTAATGTTGTAAATTATATGAAGTAGATTACCATGTCTAGTGATATGCGGAATGTGTTCCCTAAGTCTATATATATGTTCACATTAATTACATCCATGTTGTAGTTAGATGTCATTATTAAGAAAAGATTAACTAAATAATTAGGCGTATTTTGTTACAGATTATTATTTAGTCTGGCAATGTATTCGTTGGTAGTTAATTAAAGTAGTTGGGTTTAAATAAATATTAGTTCGAATATCCTATATGATTGGTTTTGCCATTTAAGAAGTAAAGCAGAGATTTTGTGATTCATTTAATCATTAACTGGAGTTGTGTTGGAAATAATAGTTGTCTTATATTACAAGGTGTGTTCTTTATTTTGTGACATTACAACAATGATTTGGTTGTTCCCGTTATTCTGAACTTCGAGGACGAAGTTTATTTTTAGGGGGAAGGAATGTAATACTACGAATATTTTGAGTTATTGTTGTGTTACCTTATGATAAGATTGACGTGATTTATAATCGTAAAATGCTTAATTGTGTTGGATGGTGCTTAGTTATGAGGATGTTATAAGTGTTGTGGTAGTAGTTGTGGGAGAACTTCGGGATGAAGTTCATTTTAAGGGAGGAAGACTGTAATACCCCGTAGTTTAGTGAAGTTTATATAACTAATTTACGTAATTCGAATAATTGATTGTGACAGTTATAATTAATAATTGTGAATAAGACAGAATGATATAATAAAATAATAGAATAATAGAGTAATGGGTCGGAATGGTAATTGGGTAATAATAATATACGATAATTTATATGGTAATAGTGAATGATTGTTATGTTATAATATTAAAAGTAATACGATAATAATAATAACAATAGTAGTAATAGTAATAGTAATAATAATAATAATAATATTGATTGCTATGTTACCTTTCTCTTTCTCTTCACTCGGGGAGTTGAGTTCGGATGCTGTTGCCTTGCTCAAGCGGATCCAGAAATTCTCGGTATCTCAGGATGCTGGGGCTCGGGTAGCCGCTTACATTTTTACTCGTATTAGCTTTACTATTGCTAAGGGTATGGGAGCCCAGATTGTCTCTCGGCTCCCCACCAATTTCATGTAAACATTTTATTTTTATTATAATGAAAGCTGCGCGCATAATAATAATAATAATAATAAAAAAAAAAAAAAATAATAATAATAATAATAATAATAGTAATTGTATTTATAATAATAATAATACTTGTTATGAGACGGTAATTAAATAAATAAAATAATAAAGAAAGACGGGATTGGAGTTGGGTTATGTGCTATAGGGCTTGGGTAAACTATATATGTTGGGTAAATTGGTTGATTAATTGTCGGGATCGGATAATTACTAATAATAATAATAAATATATTTTATATTTCCTAATTAGTTCCTTATCATTTTAACCTACCAATATAAATAGATAGTAAACCTAATCAATAGTCTTTGTTATTCATCAAATCTGAAAATAATTTACAAAGATAGAGGAGAATATTTAAGAGACGAAAAGGAGGAATTTAGCAAAATCAATTTATCGCCTCAAGGTAATACTTTTAAGACGGTCTCATGTATATACTTTGCTTTGCTATAACGCTTAAACTAGACCATCGTATGACGAACTAAGACCGTCACCATGACCGTGGATCACCAAAGTTTGACCTGAGCCACCGTTGACCATCGTTGACCGACGGGAAAGGGGGAAAACAGGCGGTTTTTGAGAGGTGGTTACAAAGGGGGAAACGGGTAATTGATTGGGTAATTTAACCCCTAATCGTGACCATTGTTACTTGGGTTAGGGTTGGTTCGTTGTGGGGGGAGGAGTCGACCACCGTGGTGGTGTCGTGGTGGTCGAAGATGGTGGTTTGCGGCGGTGGATGGCTGGAAAACGCGAAAACAGGGTAGTGTCGTGGGTATGTTGGGACGGTTACTGTGGATGTGTTTCTGACCAATAGTGAGGTTTGAGGGTACCGTTGGAACCGTCTTGGACCAAGGGTTGGAATGGTGGTGGCTTTTGGGTGTGGTATTGGCTGTAGTGGTCGTGGTGGTAGGCTTTATACACGGTAGAGGGTGGTGTTTGGTTGTTAATGTCAAGTAGAGAGGGGAGTTAGGGCGTGTGTTTCTGGTCAGATGGTGGCAGTTTTATGGGTGGTGAATGGGTGTTTGGATGGGCCGTGGTGTAGGGAAGAGGTAGGCTGGTTGGGTGGTGGTCGTGGTGGCCTATGCTGTCAGGTTGGAGGGTGTTTATGGAGGGTGGTTGAACACGGATTACACCATGTATGGGAAGGGTGGTTTTCTGTGTTTTGGTGACGGGTTTTTATTTATTTATTCGAGTGACTTGGATTATAATTAAATCGGGTTTTGGTTTATTGAAACGGGTTTTTATAATTATATTATACGAGATTATAATTAACGTAATTAATTAATTAATTAATAATTAATGGAATTATATGGATAAAGTATATGATACCCATCGTGAGGTGTCAAAAATAAGATTTATAATTTCCAACTACAACTATAGCTAGCGGCAGTCGGGTCGAACCACAGAGAGGCAGATGTAAATTCTAGTTGTCTAAATTCAGTCTAAGGTAACAAGTGTGGGGGTTGAGTTGAATTGGTCTACAGCTAAAAGTAAATAATAAACTAGAAAACGGATTAAACAGATACAGAAGGAGTACTAGGATGGTCGGTTTATTAAAGCTTCGGCGGCAGCATAGTAAACAGGTCTAAATCGAACACAAGTGAGGCGGGAAACAAGAGGTCCTCTCGGACCACTCTTAACAAATAGCATCTTTCGATCTCGCTATAGGTCCCTAATATCACTAATACTGACTCTCGTCCTGAAGAGTGACTAACGGTCTAAACTATACCTATCTTTCGATCTCAGCACAGTTTAGTCTTCTTAATTGGTGGTCAAATAACTTTCCCTATCTTTCGATCTAATGGGTCAGTCATAAATTAAGCATCTAACTGGTCGCATGCATTCGATTCGTTAAATACAACATTAAAATCAATTAAAACGAAGGGTAACCTTACGAGGTCAGTCGATCGACCGAGAATGTCAGTCGATCGACTGACACGCGAATCAGGCCGTGTTCAATACTTTGCCGCCTACGCTAAAATTCGCCTACATCCTAGCACAAATAATCTAGCTACTCATGCTAAGGGTAAAAACAATAATAATAACGATGAAACTAACCACTGAATTCATGCTTGAAACGACAAAGTAAACAATTAACTTAAACAAATGAATTGGCTTTGGGAACTTAACTAGCAATTCTATACTAATGAAAATAAAGAAGAACTAAAATTAGGGCGGAAGAATACCGAGATTGCAAAGGAAAGATTAGGAATAAGAACTGAAAATCCAATACTCAACAATAATCCAAACCCTAATTCTGATATTGAATGTGAAATTTAGATCCGAAACTAGATGTAAAACCGACTAGAAAATCTGAATGTTTATGTTACGTTATATAGCAAACATACGTAACTTTTATTTCCAAAACCTAAAACATAGTGGGCTTATGCTTCCCAGATCTTTTAATTCTAAATGCCGGAATAGCGAGTTTGGTCGATCGACTGGTCTTGAAATGTTAAGCTTCGGAACCCGATGGTTGGTCGATCGTTGATTGCATTGGTCGATCGACGCTCTAGCTGCTATTTGACTTGAAAACTCGTGGACTTGTCTTTTGGGTTTTGAATTGCACACCAAGCTCGTTCCTCGGATGAATACTTCATGTCATATGCAATGCAGGATACTCGGGGACGAATTTAGCTCGATTTCATTTGGATTCTTCACATTTTCGCAATAATATACAAAAATACGGAAGTAGACGGAAATAGGCGAAATGTAGCATAAACTACATGAATGAGCTCTGAAATGCGTGTAAAATGGGATGTAAAACATCATATAAAAGACACGCATCAAACTTCCCCAAACCAAACCCTTGCTTGTCCCCAAGCAAGAACTGGACTCGATCTAATGACCTAATGGAACGAGTTCAATTTGAGCGAAATGCAACATGTAAAGCCTAAACCATTTTAATGCACAACCAACAATCAATTAGCAAATGAATCATGCAAACGAGTTATGGAGTCGTTAAAATCTTTGAACCGTCAATGTAGAGACTCATCAAATTGGACTCTCACGGGTCGCTCAAATCACTCAATAAGTACAGGTGAATATATGTAAGATAAAAAGAAGTAAATGTAATGACGCTCACCTAACTACGACCTATAAGAACATGCCTGCAGTCTAATATGAAAATAGTCTCTACAACCGTACACACGCATTCCAACCAACAAGAGACCATGACACATGCCGAGGTATATATGTGGATATGTGAGGTATGGGTAAGAAGAGGCAAAACGTTTTATGGTAAAGTGGAGGTACAGGTGATCAAGCTAGTACAAAAACGGAACCAAATGGCAACATCCAACTTCTTGCTCATAATCAACAGAAACGGTGCTATAGCAAGCACAAATCTCACAATTTCCAGAGATAAAAGTAATCAACTAACTCCCCATAAAATATGAATAACACATGGGAGCAAAAATCGCTAAAAGATAAAGATTGAATTATGCGAATTTGATTCTTTCTCTTTCTCGAACCTCGGTCGATCGACCTATAAGGGCAGTCGATCGACCGCTTAAACAGTACAGAACTCTTTTTTTTTCTTTTTTTTTTCTTTCGAATCATTTTTCACTTTTTCTCTTTCCTTTTCTATTTCTTTCTTTCCTTCTTTTCATCTTCCCAATATTATCTCAAACATGAGCATATGCCACCAAAAATGAGTAATAACCCCAAGAACACAGACTACTAGATTGACAAAGGACAGGCTAAATGTAGGATGTAGTAAATGGGACAAAAAGGGATATTTTTGGCAGTGTGGAGTTCATGGGCAAAACGAGAAAAGGAAACCTCTACCACATGTGTCAACTAACCACAGACCGAATGCGTACAGGTATTAAGTAGATCAAGTTCATATTTGTGCACATTTATGTGACATGCCTCATAAGGAGTACTACTCACACCCTAGATAAACTTGTCATGAATGACACCAGTTATAGGCTCTAAATCTCAGAAATATGATGTAGTTTGCCAATTTTCAAAGTCAAGTCTCAAGTTCAACAAATAATTAACGAAAACTCGTAGATATGCAATTACGATTCTACTAATAACATGTCAATCAAGCAAGGCTCGGGCAAAAACAGGTGCAAATGCTATATCATCCTTGAAATACTACCGTTCCGACTCGACCTATATGCTAAAATAAACGTGCATTTTATGGAAATTTTTCAATTTTTTTGAATTTCGTATATATATAAAATGAAATGACAATGCAAAACAGAATGTAAACGTGAATGCAAGCAAATGATATGCGACGCAAAACCCTTCCCCAAACCAAATCGCACAATGTCCCCATTGTGCAAAATCATGTAATGAAGAAAAGAGAAATGGGAATTTGCGTAAATTGAAATAAATAAACAAGACGTGAAGTGGAAATCGGGAACTTACAAGACTTTAAGCGCAGAAAAAGGAAACCTCCCCAAACCAGCGTGAGCTAGGAGGTTTCGATGAGCAGCAGATGCCACTAATAGGTACCTGAAAAGACAAACAAAATCCACGCATAAAATCGAGAAGATAATTTGAAGCGGTAAAATTGTGCACAAATGAGAAAATAGAAGAAATAAATAATTGGACGGAAAATAACGTGGAGTAGAAAACTCCCTTAAGTCCGCATATCGACCAAACACAGCAGGGGAAAGGTCGTGTGCAGTCTGGCGGCGTCCTTGGTCGATCGACTAAGGACAAGCAATCGATCGACCAATGTGTCGAGAACAGTAGCTCCTGGAAGGTGCAACTCGATCGATCGACCAATGTGGCGATCGATCGATCAGAAATCTTTGTACTCGATTTCTTCGTATTTGCTCAATAACTTGAGCTAATGAGGTCTAAAAACCTGCAAGTGCACAATAATACGCGCCCAAAATTGCGCAAAACCCAAATAAAGTCTCAAACGTATAAAATCCTAAGCAAGCAAAATAAAATGCGAAGTTTTCGCGCACACAAAAGCAATAAAAAGTGTCTTAACAAAAGCAAATAAAATGAAGTTTATGAAGAGCTCGATCAACTAATAGTTGATCAAGAATGACCACGGTATGGCCCACTTCGTCGGCTTCTAGCTACTCGAGGTAGCCTCAATGGTGCTTATCTGAGCAGCTGCACCCTTCATAGCTTCAATGTCCGTATTGCTCAACGGATCAACCTTCTCATCATCTCCCTAGTCAAGGATCTCTTCGGGCTTGTCAGAATCCAAATCAGACTTTCTGGCTTTGACCGGCTCGTCATCAACAACTTCATCAATTCCTTAGGTCAGGCAACCAAGACCTCCTCTTTGAATGATAGGCTTCTTCGCAGTTGCAGTAACTTGCAGCTCTTCCTTCCCCAAACCAGCCCCTGCATTATCAAAAATAGACAAATCTTCCTCCAATTTGCTCCCAGTCTGGGGCGGAGGGGTTAACACATAAGTAGTAATAGAGACAGGCAATTCAGGAAGCACAAAGTACGATTTCTTCTCAGAGACCGTATTACAAGTCACAGGCCACATGGGGTCCTTTTTCTTAGCAGGTTGGGCAAAGACAATAGAATGCTTTCCCACTTTGAAAGTCAAGGTTCCTAGACCGACATTTATGACTGCACCAGCAGTGTGCAGAAATGGCCTACCCAAAATAATGGGTATATGAGCATCCTCAGGCATGTCAAGTACAACAAAGTCGATGGGGAAAAAGAACTTCCCTATTTGGACGGGGATGTCCTCTAAGACCCCTATTGGTGGACCGCAGAGATCGGTCGACCATCCGAATCTGTCATATCATCCACGCAAACCTTGTCAATTTAAGCTTCCTAGCTAGATTCAAAGGCATGACGCTTATACTAGCTCCTAAGTCACATAATGCCTTCTCAATAGAGAAGATACCTATATTGCAAGGAACAGAAAAGCTACCCGGGTCCTCTAGCTTATGGCGTGCAGTGTGAGACAAGTAAGAGCATGACTCTTTAGTTAAAGCGACAGTGTGAACATGTTCAAGCGACTTTTTCTTTGACAGGAGTTGTTTCATGAATTTAGTGTATGCCGGCACCTGGTTAACTAACTCAAGGAAGGGTACCTGAACATTCAAGCTACGAATAATTTTTTCAAACTTACTGAAAGATACCTGTTCCTTTGTTGGCACTAGTCTCTCCGGATATGGGGCTGTAAGAAGTACCTTAGCCCTCTTCTCTAGGTTGCGCATGCCGGCATCCGTGGACTTAGGCTGGAAGTCCACTGCTTTCTCCTTGTTAAAGCTCGAATCCTCCTCAGACCGTCTCAAATGTGAGCCATTAACCGTCGTCGGATCGAACTTCGGAATTGGGATGGACCCATCAGCACTTGGGTCCGGCCCTAACACTTTTCGGGTGTCGTGCCCGAAACAAATAGTCCCTCAAGTTATCGGGCATCGGAGGACGAACAATCTCGCTATCAGCAGTAATCTTGGTCGATCGACCACTCTCCTCAGTCGATCGACCGGGGTGCACAGTTCCAGAAGCTCTTGTAACCCGCATATCAGTCGATCGACTGGGTGTATCAGTCGATCGACTGATATACTTGGTAGACGCCTTTTTCTTTGAATTATTCATTTCAGCTTTCTTTTGACTCGGATCTGCCTCATTCTTTTCAACAGCATCCTCGACCATGGCAGGCCTCTCCAGGGTAGACCCACTCCTTAATGTGATGGCGTTTAAGGTCTCCTTTTGGTCGGTTTGAGTCGACAAGTGTTCCGAAGCTCGAGAGGTACTCTTACTAGCCAATTGAGCAATTTGGCTCTCTAGTAGCTTCATCCCGGCCTCTCGTGCTTGGGACTCCTTTAGCAACAAGTTTTTGAACTCAGCAAAATCAGAACTGTGAGATTGTTGTTGCTGCTGCGGCACATAAGGAGGTTTCTGATATTGTTATTGCTTTTGATGAGGGGGCACATAGGGTTGCTGCTGCGGAGGTGGAGTGGGATTTTGGACATTCTGGCTACTTCACCTCAGGTTGGAATGAACATTAGGCTCATAGTAGGTGTTTGTCTGCCTATAATGTTGGAAGGCAGCACAAAACTCAAAGGGACTTGGGCAATTCTTCGAAACTTGTCCCTCAGCTCCACACCTTTCTTAGACGAAAGGACCGTCTGACACAGCATTTACTTGGTACATCCCACCTTTAGAAGCTCCTCCTAATTCATATTTGTCAGATCTTGCAGTGAGAGCTTCAAGTGCAGCAACAGAGGAAGATTCAGCAGCTCTCCTCTGGTTCCCTCTGGAATTCCCATACTCAGCCTTGTGGGTAGCTAGATCGTCAATGATCTTCCAACCCTTGGTTGCTTCCAAATTTTCAGCAAATCGGCCATTGGCTCCAGCATCCAAAATAGCCCTCTGATCGTCATACAACCCATTATAGAAATGATTACACAAGCTCCATTTTTCGAAACCATGATGCGGTATGGTTCGCACCAGCTTCTTAAATCGGACCCATGCCTCGTGGAAGTTCTCATCCGGCCTTTGTTTGAAACTTGTGATTTGGGCTCTAATAGCGATCGTCTTTGAAGCAGAAAAGTACTTCTTGTAAAATGCCAATGCCAAGGAATTCCAGTCGGTGATCCCATGAACGGCTCGGTCCAGATCTCTATACCACTCCCTTGCAGCATCACGAAGGGAGAAGATAAACATGGTCTCCTTGATCTGGTCTTGGGTCACGCCGGCGGGTGGGGGTATGAAAAGCAATGAGAGTCAATAAAGGTCTCCATATGCTTAGCGCATCTTCATTTGCAGCTCCCGAATCAGTTTCTCTCAACCATATTGATGTATGAAGGCTTTGGTTCGAACTTCCCGGCATCTCACGGTAATTGAACCCCTTATATAAATTTTCAAATTGTCGGCTCAGAATGACTAGCTATACTCGCTTCCTCGGCCATGACTGGAATTTCTGGAGAAGTGACTGTCTCGGCTGAAGAAGTGGAAACGGGTGAAGAATGTGGGTCTTCTTCGAACAGGTCGTTCTCGTAATAGCTTGACAGAGTACTCAGCTCTTCCTCTGTCGGTAATACCCTTTGTGTTCGTCTCAACTCGCGCAAAGATTTCTCTATCTCAGGATCAAATGGTACTAGTTCATCACCCTGTGACCTGCGCATAAGAAGAAACTACAAAAAGAATATAAGAAAAGTTTAAGGAACATAAGTCCCTTAAACTGAGAAAGACTAAAAAATAAAACAACTAAAATTAGAACTATTGCCTCCCCGGCAACGGCGCCAAAATTTGATACCCGTCGTGAGGTGTCAAAAATAAGATTTATAATTTCCAACTACAACTATAGCTAGCGGCTGTCGGGTCGAACCACAGAGAGGCAGATGTTAATTCTAGTTGTCTAAATTCAGTCTAAGGTAACAAGTGTGGGGGTTGAGTTGAATTGGTCTACAGCTAAGAGTAAATAATAAACTAGAAAGACGGATTAAACAGATAAAGAAGGAGTACTAGGATGGTCGGTTTATTAAAGCCGGCAAAGATACTAAACAGGTCTAAATCGAACACAAGTGAGGTGGGAAACAAGAGGTCCTCTCGGTCCACACTTAACAAATAACATCTTTCGATCTCGCTATAGGTCCCTAATATCACTAATACTGACTCTCGTCCTGAAGAGTGACTAACGGTCTAAACTATACCTATCTTTCGATCTCAGCACAGTTTAGTCATCTTAATTGGTGGTCAAATAACTTTCCCTATCTTTCGATTTAATGGGTCAGTCATAAATTAAGCATCTAACTGGTCGCATGCATTCGATTCGTTAAATACAACATTAAAATCAATTAAAACGAAGGGTAACCTTACGAGGTCAGTCGATCGACCGAGAATGTCGATCGATCGGTGACGCACGCGAATCAGCCGTGTTCAATACTTTGCCGCCTACGCTAAAATTCGCCTACATCCTAGCACAAATAATCTAGCTACTCATGCTAAGGGTAAAAACAATAATAATAACGATGAAACTAACCACTGAATTCATGCTTGAAACGACAAAGTAAACAATTAACTTAAACAAATGAATTGGCTTTGGGAACTTAACTAGCAATTCTATACTAATGAAAATAAAGAAGAACTAAAATTATGGCAGAAGAATACCGAGATTGCAAAGGAAAGATTAGGAATAAGAACTAAAAATCCAATGCTCGACAATAATCCAAACCCTAATTCTGATATTGAATGTGAAATTTGGATCCGAAACTAGATGTAAAAACTGACTAGAAAACTGAATGTTTATGTTACGTTATATAGCAAACATACGTAACTTTTATTTCCAAAACCTAAAACATAGTGGGCTTATGCTTCCTCAGTCTTTTAATTCTCGTCTGGAATAGCAGTTTGGTCGATCGACTGATCATGGTGGTCGATCGACTGGTCTTCAGTAAACAGTAGCTTCTGGAACCCGATGGTTGGTCGATCGACTGATTGCATTGGTCGATCGACTGCTCTAGCAGCTATTTGACTTCTGAAAACTCGTGGACTTGTCTTTTGGGTTTTGAATTGCGCACCAAGCTCGTTCCTCGGGTGAATACTTCATGTCATATGCAATGCAGGATACTCGGGGACGGATTTAGCTCGATTTCCGCTGGATTATTCACATTTCTGACATAATATACAAAAATACGGAAGTAGACGGAAATAGGGAGAAATGTAGCATAGACTACATGAATGAGCTCTGAAATGCGTGTAAAATGGGATGTAAAACATCATATAAAAGACACGCATCAGTATATAAGTAGTAATTATTATTATTTGTATTAGGTGACAGTTTTGTTGAGGAACTTTAATTGTTGATTGGATTGCATAATTGGAATGCGTAATTGTAGTATTCGCTTGCCAGGTAGGATAATCTACTCAACTATATTTGTTTTCGTGTTTAATACGTGAATGTTATTGGAAGGATGATTGGTTTATGACTGCTTATTTAATTAAGTTGATTGAGTGATTAATATTGTTCGTTGTTGGAGTTGTGCATATTTTATACGATTATATTGTGGAATGGTTTATGAGAATTGGAATGCCCCAGGCTTAGTCTCTGGTGGATAATGTGAGTGGTTATTGGACTGCCCTAGGCTTAGTCTCTGGTGGATAACGTGTGTGATTAATTAGAAGGCCCTTGGCTTAGTCTCTAGTGGATAACGTGTGTGAGTATTTGGACTGCCCCAGGCTTAGTCTCTGGTGGATAACGTGGATAGTTGATGTCGAGATGTGGCATGTGAACAGTTGAGATTTGAATATTGATAGCTGTGGAAGATTGGTTGTTTTAAAGTATTTTATCCTACTCAACCTCGTGGTTGACTGTGTATTCGTGAACACCTGCGGTGAACCGTTTTATGGGGAGCAGATTTGACATGTACTAAAGATTAGCTGACTCGGGAGCATTGGGATGAGAGCTTGACTTAGACCATAGTTGAAGTCTAGATCACATAGAATAATTATATCACTTTATTTATTTCCGCTGCGAGTTGTAAATATTTTATATTAAGTTTTAGTTGATTAAATTTGTAATAAACATGTAATCGTTAAAGTTTTAGTTTAAAGTACTTTGGTTTGTTGTACTTTGTTATTCACTACCTCAGGAAACCGAGATGGTAACAGTCCTTTTTATTTGGGAATGTCTAGCTAAAGGCTCCCGAATAAATGGGGGTGTTACAGTTTCCCCGAAAAACACAAGTATTTTTCTTGTAAAGACGATGTATATCTATTTTATTTATGGACAATTAAAAGGAAAGTACTTTGTTGACTTGGGTGTATGCATTAAAAAGCCTATTCACTGAAAGAAAACACAATTCTTGGATTATTGTATATAAATAAAAAGAATCATTAATTTTAACCATAAACATAATAAATAATAATACAAAATTTAAATAGCTAATAGAGAAAAGACGACAATGCAAACATGCTACTATAAACAAGTGGACTAAATTGAAGTGAGAGAGATCTAATTGTCCATCAAAAGCATTACTATAATAGAAAGTCAAATAATTGACTGAGTCCACCCTTAAGTAGAATAGTCAAACAAATAACCGGGATAAAAGGAGTACACAAAAGAAATAATGGGTTGAATTTATCTCATTTCATTTATCAAAACAACAATTTTCATATTAATTTAAAAATACATACAACTATGGTCTATTTTGAAAAATTAGCGTTTGACTTTAGTTTTTTTTTTTTTTACAAAAGTAAACGAGAATAATATATAAGGAGTGGGGGAAGTATGTCATAATATTGATTTTTACTACATTATGAGAACCCAATTCAGGTTTTTATAATTCAACTTAGTGGGCATTGTTGTTAAACTCCCGATCCGGATCGTAGGATCTTACGATTCTATGATCCAAAAAGTGGTGATTGATCCCAATCCTAAGTAGGATCTTAATTTTGTAGGATCTTACGATTCAATTTTTTTCAAAATTTACTAAAGTACGTAACCCGATCCTACGATTATACGATTCGATCCTACATTAGTAACATTTTCATTTTTCGGTTAGTAAAATTTTATATATGACTTTAAGATAGAAAATTACCATAAACAGAAATAATTTCTGGACACAAGATAAGATTATAGTGTTTTGAGATTAACAAATGAGATTTTAAAGTAATTTGATGGTATAATTACATATTTTAGTTAATTTGTAGGATCTTACGATCCTACGATTCGATCCTGCCGATTGGATCCTAGTAACCTCATTGATCCAAAGTAGGATTTCGATCCTAACAACATTGTTAGTGGGTAAGGGTTAGGGGGTAGATGGTTTGGATTTTCCATTTAAGATAGATTAGTATATTACTATGGTGCAGAGAGTCTAATAAAAGAAAAATACTGAATAATATTTGAGCAATATTATAATAAAGTCTAATATATCAGAAACTGTAAAAAAATATTAAATATTAAATATTAAATAAAGTAATCTTACCACAGCCGTAAATTGTATTGCTAAAATACAAGAAGTGTAGATATTACCACATCAATGCAAACAACATATGTTATAATGCACGCATATCTTCAATTTATCTTAATCGATTATCTACACAAGGCTATTATTTTTTGGTCCCTCAAATTCTCAAGGGCAATGTTCATGCTTTTGTTGTATACTTCAAACGGAGTATATGTCTATTGCACCCTTTTATTATCTTCATTTACCTTTTTTTTTTTGAGTTTATTGATTCCTTTTATTTTTATTATAAGACAAAAATCCGTCTTAACATTAATTCGGTCCGTATGTATTTCACTTGCATAGACTAGGCATTACGATTTTTGTCTTATTTATACTATTTGACCTTTGTGCGACCATATTAGCGGCCAAGTGGAGCGGAGTTCTAAAAGATAGGTACAATTAAAGTCAACTTTTATAGACCACTTATTAATATTTTTATTAGTTCTATTTAATTAAGATAAATATTGCTATTTAATTATGATAAAATTGATGCAATTTTTTAGTCTACAGAAGAGCAACTCAATTAGGTTTTTATATTAGATTCAACCAACTTTTTAATACCGTGGAGACTAGAGATCATAAGACAATTTTTTCTTCAAATGAGCGCACTATGTCGTGTAAGAATCGAATCCCCGGAGATCATAAGACATTAGTACGAATTATAAATTACAACAAAGGAAAACTCTCTACGTTGCAACATTGAAGCATTTTTCGTCATAAAATGCTTTCAAAGCAACTACTTTTATTATAACTAATTAGAAATTATTTTTTTGATATTACCCGGCCGTTGGCCGGACATGAAATCTAATATCTATCTATATTATTAATGGAAGTTTTTTTTTTCGAGCAATTATCGAGAGTCTAAGTTTTACGAATCACCTCATAATAAAATATTAAGAATTACTATCTCTACGTACATCAACATCTCACCAATACTAGGAAACATATCATAATAATCATATAATAATAATAATTGAACTTTATCATTTGAATATTAAATACACATTGAAGATTGTATGTGAAGTTGATCGACAATAGAAATCTTAAGCATATAGGTTTGTGATAGATAATTATTCAAACAAATAAGACTCCTAACTTGATTCTAACGGTAGTATAGAGCACTATAAAAGCAATCAATTAATCCATAATTTGCTAATCATATTACTTTTCATTAGTAATTCATCGTTAACTTATTATTATAGCATAGTTTTTGACATTTACTTTTTTGGTTTTACATGTAGCAAAAGAATATGTTCATGATAATTTTTGTTTACTTTTTTTTTATCAAAGTGATTTCTGATTATGTGTTAATATTTGCAGGTTCGGTCAAAAGCGTTGATTTGTTCGTGATTGACTATTATTAGCAAAACAACTGAATTTGAAAACGCATCTTCTACCGTTTATGTGATTACGGTACTTATATTTATTGCATTACCCTCCAATTCTCGCTTTATGTAAATCTAATAATGGGTCAAGCAATATGAGAAAGAATGTGTCTTTGGTTTAAGTAATATAGCAGGGTTGTTCAAGCATTGTATCTTTGCTTCATCGAGTTCATGATTTTGTGTACCATAGTTAATCTCTTTTAGGTTGGTATTATTCGCTTTAAGATGATTTTTTGTTAGTCCCTAACCATATTTTTTTGTCTCATCTACCATATTTGACCTATTTTAAGTTTAAGACGATATTATGTCTTTAACATGAATTTTTGAACGAAGTATACTTTCTTTTTAGATAGAAAACAACTCTATTAAAAATGGATAATTATAGAGTTTTCATGGAGTTTAGAATTATAGATGAAAGACCCAAAGCTTCATATATACTTGAAAGTTTTACAATTTGATATCAGAGCGCCAGCTATATCACAAGTTGGACCTTGAGTTTGGCTTGGAACGTAGTAAATAGCGAAAAGAAAATACGTGTAAACAACGAC
This sequence comes from Silene latifolia, assembly GCF_048544455.1. Classification (NCBI taxonomy): domain Eukaryota; kingdom Viridiplantae; phylum Streptophyta; class Magnoliopsida; order Caryophyllales; family Caryophyllaceae; genus Silene; species Silene latifolia. The sequence goes on along the minus strand of NC_133538.1, from coordinate 417,176,056 downwards.
AAAGGTGAGAAAAAGATATGGAGTAGTAGAATAGAGACAATGTTTGAAACAATATGTGCGATGACAATATCAAATTGTGCATTATTCTAGGTTAGAAGCTGAATCCAAACACCAAGTGATACTCTCTTTGTTGGTATATTATAATTGCCTCTGTCTCATTATATAAATTATAACTAAACTACAATTGTTGGTAGTGTGATAGAATAACAATAATAGTAGGTTATTACTATGATAATGAAAAATTATCTGAATTTTTTATTTGATAAGTAAAAGAGTTACTCCGTATAAATTATCAAATACTACAATATAGAGGTCAACTTTTTTGAATGCTTTTCCAACAATATTAAGCCCTATTTGGTTACCCTTTAAATTCATGGGATTTTCAAAATCCCATGAATTGCAATGTTATAGACTTGTTTGGTTGGCAAAATCATGGAAAGTGGAAATTCCCATGGAATTTATTATTTTTATTTTTTATTTTTTTTATTTTGATGACGAGGGGGTTGAGTCCCCCCGGGCCCATGCATTCCCGCACCACCACATGGACCATGTAAGCCACCCCCTTCGGGGGCTGCAGTGGCCAAGTGATCATCGCCTAGCTGGTAGTCGAACCTGGGACCTCTCAACTCCTGCATTTCTGCAAGTTTCAAGGTTTAACCCAGCTACCACTGGACTAACACCCCTTGGTTTCCCATGGAATTTAAGTTCCTCCATTATGGAGGAAATCACTTACCTAGCCCCCTAGGTAAGTGTCAATTCCTACATGAATTCATTGTCCATATTTCAACCAAACACTTTTTGTGCAATTCACATGAATTTCCATTTCATGTGAAATTGGAGTTCATGTGAATTTATCTTCCCTTATGGCAACCAAACAACCCCTTAAGAGTCCAACATGTAGTTTTTGTGAGTTATTGAGAATTAGTACATACAACATAGAACATGCAAAATACTCCTAACTTCAATTTTTTTTATTAATCTTTGTTCTGTCAACAAACGTTTTTAAGAAACACAACATAGTTAACTTGAATTTGGGTGACTATAAGGATTTTGATAATATATAGTTTTAAAAACCAATATAATTTGCATGAGTTTGGTTAGTGATGGGATTGTTTATATTAATATTACCTTATTACCTTACGGGACGAGTTATCTCCCCGTTTGCGGCTGTTAATGAGGAGATGTTTGTGTCGGAGATGCTGACCGCGGGCAATGGCTGGGACATGGAGCGGATATCGAGTCTTTTTTTGCCATTTGAGATGGACCGTATTGTTAATATTCGTGTGAGCCAACATCGGCCTAGCGATATATGGTATTGGAGGATGGAAAAAGACGGCGTGTACACGGTGAAATTTTCCTATAAGCTTCTTGCTGGGGGGGGGGGGGGTGGTGTGGAAATGAGTGGTGCCTCTGACCGGAGCAGGGAGATGTGGCTTTGGAAGCGGTTATGGCAAGTCCCGGTTTGGCCCCGAGTAAAGTTGTTCTTCTAGCAACTGTGCAGTGAAGCATTAGCAACAAGAGCGAACATTGCAACTCGTGTTCGAGGTGAGAATTCTTTTTGCTCTTTATATAATTCCTATTTTGAATCAAGCTTGCATTTGTTTAAAGAATGTTGGGTTGCACAGAAAGTGTGGGAGGGGCTCGGGTTGGAGGGTGAGGAGGGAGAAGGAGGGGGCAGTATTCGCGACTGGGTGGAGGAAAGGTGGAGGGAGCTTGGGGTGAGGGAGCATAGTGTGTTTATGGTTGGTTTCTGGGCCTTGTGGGAACATCGGAATAATGTAATTTTCGAGAGCAGGGAGGTCGATCCTTGGGTGGTTATAAGAAGGGTGGGTGATGTGGTGGCTGAAATGGAAGGGAGTGCGTATGAGGTGATAAAGGGACGTAGGAGGAAGGATATGGGGTCGGGGTCTGATGGACCGAGGGGGTGGGAACCTGCTCCTAGGGGTTTCGTAAAAGTAAACGTCGATGCCGGGGTGAAAGAGGATGAGGGGGTAACTCTAGGCCTAGTGTGTCGGGGTGAGAAGAGTGACGTGTTGTGGGGTGTCTCTATAGTGCAGGACCAAGTTTGGGAGCCACATGTCGCGGAAGCAGTCGCTGTTCTTGAAGGCCTAAAGGAAGCTTTACGTACAGGCTACAGGGATGTGGTCCTCGAGAGTGATTGTTTACAGGTTGTGGAAGCGCGCAAGAAGAAATTATCTGGACGAAGTTGCTTTATGTTAGTTATAGAGGAAATCTTGCTTCTTTGTAATTCCTTTAATACTGTTCTTTGGTCTTTCTCTAGCCGTGTGAACAATACTGTTGCTCACGCTTTAGCGCATATTTATCCTAGAAATACTGGTAGAATGGAGTGGTCGGATACACTACCTCCGTCCGCGAACGATGCTGTATTGTTTGATTTATCGTTATTAAAGTAAGCCCTCGGGTTTTCTTCTCAAAAAAAATAGATTCCCCGGTCTACCATGATTGCAAAAACTACATAGCCTGTTTCTACTTTTTTTATTACTATCTGAAGTTGTAATTATAATTATAAGAAGACACGTGTGATAAGAACTTGAGTAGTAATCAAAAGGGTAACAACTTCATACAATGGTAATTCACAACCGCTATTTTATAACAACTACTCAATGAGTCCTAAAACATTTGCAAATGAGTAAATCACCATCTTACTGTACCTAATTTTTTTTTATTATCAACTATAGTAATTTATCGGGTTCGTTTTATATTTATGTTCCTTATCCAACTCTACTAATAACTTTACGTACTATTACCATTATGTTTATTTTAGACAATTATAATCTTCTTCCCCATATCTTCTACCCATTTATATTATGTAGACTTATCTAAGCTCTTTCGCAAATATTCGTTTCAATCTAGCTATTGTTGTTTATGAAACTATTGTTGTTTCAATGAATTACACTCAATCTATTCAAAACCACGGTTCTATAATTTTTATTTCTCAATTTGTGTCTACTTGAGTTTGTAATTGAAATATGACGTTTTTAGTTACTATTTTGAGTGTTTTAGCTTTTTTGCAAGCCGTTTCGAGTGAATTAGAGCAAAATGGATTGTATTGCGTATTGTTTTGAGATATTTGAGGTGACCTTGATAATTTGGCATTGCATTATTATGTTTTAAGTTGTTTTTTTAAATAATAATTAGAATTGAATACTTATACATAAGGTTGGTTAGACTTTGAATACTTGATAATGAGGTTGGTTAATAAAGAATTAGTTTATCATGTTAATATATGGAGAGGTCAGTTAACTCGCTATTCTTTTAAACTTAAAATCACTTCCTTTGATTTTAGTTTAACTCTTATAAGCTCAATTCAGAAAAGTTAATTAACCTCTTAATTAAATGTGTTAAACTCCTATAAGTTCACTTTAGTGCAGTGCGACTCCTATAGTATAAGTTAAGAAAAGTGAAGCTTAATTCATACCCTTTTTCCTATATATATAAGTCATGTTTCTACAAGTTCAGTTCAGCTACTATAAGTTCAATTTAGACTCTATAAGTTCAGTTCAGAAATCTAAAGTTTTTATAAGCTCAGTTCAACAAAATTAAGTCCAAAAGAACATATCTTAAATTCAAACACAAAGTTTAGAATGCTGCATCTAGCCCCGTACAACGTACATGCATTAAATCTAGTAAATATATATTTGAGGCTTTTTTAGAGCGATGTGGTAGTCTCCAACTTTTTTAAAACACTTAACTAAATTTTAAAATTAATTACTTATAATTTTTCTATTAGAATTAGGAAATAAGTAATCATTTAAAATTTTCCTATTAGTATTACAAAATTAATTTTTAATATTTGTGCACTTATTATTTTAGAATTACTTTTTCCAAATTTTCTATTAGAATTAAAAGATTAATTTTTAATATTTGTGCACTTATTATTTTAAAATTACTTTTTCCAACATTTCTATTAGAATTGAAAGATTATTTCTGAATATTCGTGTTTATTTATATATATGAAAATTTCGATATACTATACAAAACAAAACTTAGAAATATTCATAGTCGCTAATTTTATACGCATTATTCAATATGATAATTCACAACATAAAACATCTGTAAGCTCAATTTTTTTTACACACTTAAAATAAAATTAAAAATTAACATAAAGAATAATATAGAAATAATGTTTAATAAAAATTAACACATATATAAAATAAAACAGAAATAGAGTGTAATATTGTAATTATCTAAAATTTTAAATATTATATCTAATAAATTAATAATA